>NC_133660.1:157024199-157333421 GCF_037893015.1 Macrotis lagotis | reverse complement strand
ACACACAGAAATACATATATACAGATAGTGACTAAATACATCTTTCAAGTTTGATTAATTGATTGCTCTCCAGAGAAATGGGTACAAACCTGAAGGAATCAGATTTCAATTTAAAATAAACAACTTTCTAACAAATAGAGATTGGATAAAAATTTGGGATGTTTGAGATGCAATTTTTTGGAAGATGTTGGACCAGATGGCTTGAATTTCTATAGTTGTGATCATAAATATCTTATAAAACAAAAAGGTGCAATCATTATAAAATTATATAATTATACTTAAAGTAGTAAAAATATTCTAAAAGTTCAATAAATAAACATTAAATTATTGTGCATATTGATCATACAGTGACCAAAATTTATCATAAACTATATAAATAAAAATATAATAGAAATGTAATAAAATAAAATATAAATGCAAAAATGTAAAAATATTGATCATGAATAAATTAAATTTGGACTAAACAAATATGATAGTTCTAATTACTAATATTTTGCCATATAATGAATTGATTTGTTTTCTTTCTTGGGAATTAAAAGGACCTTAGTAAGATGATTTTTTTCATTAAAAATGTCTCTTTGTAGTAGCTATTGAGGGCTTTCTTTGTGCCTCGGCACAATCTAGAAATTTAATAAAGATTTGCCTTAATACCTGCCATCTTTATGAATGATGTTCAGGTCAACTACTATATTTTTATGATATCAAAAATTAAGAATAGAAATGAGAAATAATTACCAAGTGCATTAATTTGTTGCATGTTTGTTTTTGTATAAAAGATTCCTTCTTTTATACCTACATAGAGCTTCAATCTTATAAATACAGGTACTCTTAGCAACATGTTATATCAAATTTTTTCCCCATAATTTCTCATCCTGTAAGACTCTTGATCATTCATTCTTACAAATTCTCTTCAAGGAATTGATGCCATTTCCTATCGAATTTCTTGTTCTAAATATTTTAACTTATGACTAACAATTAAACACATATATTTTTACATCATTCTTCAACCTTATTAAATAATCAGACTTCTTGTTTTTATTCTGGTAATATGTCTGTTCATGTATTTTTTAAGATTTTTACAAGGCAAATGGGGTTAAGTGACTTGCCCAAGGCCACACAGCTGGGTAATTATTAAGTGTCTGAGGCTGCATTTGAACTCAGCTACTCCTGACTCCAGGGCTGTCAATCTATCCAGTGCACCACCTAGCAGCCCCATCAATGATACATTTTTATTTTTATTTTTATTATATTTATTTTATTTTTGCACAAATGATGTTTTTTATATACATTACTAAAATATCATTGTTTAAGAGTAAGCATAATATCCCCTCCTCCCAAAAAATATAAACCATCATGAGCAATAAAGAGGAGAAAAATTAAAATTTAAATTAAAAATATAATAATAATAGGGGGAGCTAGGTGGCACAGTGAATGGCACACTGGCCCTGGAGTCAAGAGTACCCAAGCCCAAATTTGGCCCCAGACATCCAGCAATCAGCCAGCTGTGCAACCCTGGGCAAGCCACCCCAACCTCACTGCCATGCAAAAACAACAAAAAAAACCCAAATAAAATAAAATGATAATGATAATAATAATAATAATAATGATAATAATAAATAAAAATAATATAATGGTGATGATAATGGGGTGGCCAGGTGGTGCAGTGGACAGAGCACGAGTCCTGGAATCAGGAGCACCTGGGTCCAAATCCGGCCTCAGACCCCCAACAGTCACCCAGCTGTGCGACCCTGCGCAAGCCACCCAACATCATCTGCCCTGCAAACACCCTGAAAAAAATAATAAAAAAAAATGTGCTTCAGTCTGTCTTCCAACACCAGCAGCTCTGTCACGGATGGATCACATTCTTTAGCATAAGTCCATCACAAAAGTTACTTCCATATTTTTCCACTGTTGCCATTGCTGATCGCAACTCCCTCCATTCATACTTTCACCACTACCATACACTATATTTGCTCTCTTCTTTCACTCTGCTCCTCTTCTTAAATGTGCTGTAGGGTGGCTGAGTGTTGCAGCAGACTGAAGTGATATATATTTAAGTCACTTCTACTGTAATTTTTTTCTATATATGATTAACACTATCCATTAGCCATCATGCATTTCTCCATTGGCCATTGGGTACCCTATAAATTTATGGCTTGTTTCATAGACATATATTTCTACCAACAGAGTATATCTGTTACAAAAAAAGCTATAATTTTGATTCAGGGAGAAACTGAGGACATTAAAATCACTATTTTTTTTAAAAATTAATACCGATTGTCTTTTTTTTTCAATTAATTGTAGGCTCATTATCTAGTCAAACACTTTTTATAAAACTAATTCATAAGTGTTTAAAAGTGTGCATGCAGATAGCTATATGCACAATGCAGAAGAATGTTTAGACCACTAGAATATTCCAATCATCTTTATTTGAGGCCCAAAAAACAAGTTTTTATATTTTAACTGTATAATTTTTGTCATGGAAATGTAGCTCATTTTCACTTAGTTTGGAGAAGAAATTTAACTTCTGTCAAGTGGGCCAATCTCAGAGGTAGTAGGTATTTGCTTGCATTGGTCTTTTCTCAGTAAGAAATATTTAAATTTTGCATCCTTCCATTATTAGTTTTTTTCTTTGCCCTCATAAAGCACCCATCAATGGATCACTTATATTATGCTGACAAAAATGGAATTGACAAATCCATTTACAATACTAGGATAAGCCATCTGAGAAATATATTATTATATCATCACATACTTTTAATATAAAAACCCTTTTATGGATCTTAATCTCAATCAAACCACACTTGCTATAGCAAGTGAGACCAATTGAATCAAGAAGTTGCACTGCACTGTAAAAACCAGACTTCTGTCTTAAAATAACTGGTGTGTCCATGCCATTATTCATTCACTCTGTAAGGACAATTAATTGAATCCTTTGCTTCTGCAAATAAAGCACAAGTGAACCCATAAAATAGCAACTTATTAAAAAGACAATGTGAGGAATAACTTTCTCTATAACTGAACCATGCTTAAGAAAATTACAATTCTACATCCATTCAGAGTAATTATACAATGAGATGTAAAATATACCAGCTATTATCATTTCATCCAAGACTCATTACTAGAACATTAGAATTGAGTACAATTGAGTATATAGAATCTCTTACCTAATCCTCCTCTCTTTCCTTCAATTGCATTCCAATTGGCAATCAACTGTACCTTGGGAAACCTACATATATTTTTTTTTTGACAGGCAGGCTTAGACATAGATTGTGTGTAAGAGGAGAAAGGAAATCTATTTATTTTCAATTAATTGAGCAGATGTAAAAACACAAAGAAATCAATCATTTTGAACAAACAAAAAAAAACTACTTATTTAGTAGCCCACATCACTCAGTCTCAGAGCATAGTCATTGGTCTCATTAAATTCCTACTTCTTCCTATAGATAAGACAATAAAATAAATTCCATAGTAAACTTGCATAGAACTGGATCATTTTCTGGAATCAGATTTCAACTTAAAATAAAAAACTGAAAATAAACAAAGAAATTTAGAGGAACCCCACACCATTTACAGTAATTTTGTCCCTTACAAAACCCAATTAATCTATCTTCTATATTTTTCAGAGTAACAAAGAAATTTATTATCCAAAGAACGCTCACTTAACCCTGTTTCAATAACTTTTTCAGTGATTTTTAAAAAACCTTCAGTTCCTTTTGCAAGAATAACCTCTTCACCAATCCAGGTCACTACTCAAGAAGAGCTTTAGTAGAAGGTCTATGTCTATGAAGTTGTCATTCCATGACCAACCTGATTATGATCTTCAATATAGCAAAGCTTAATTAAATTATTTATTTAATTGTTATTTAGACAATAGACCTATAAAGTTTGGGGGCTCATCCTAAAATCCTTTCTAGCTGACTCTGAATTAATGGTTCCATTGAAAGATTCATGATAGGAGAATAAGGGAAGAAGGTTGGCAGGCAACACATTCAAAATTAGGATTTGGAATTATTCCAAGTAAAATTTCCAAATTTCTCATTTTTATTCCTTGCTTTTCTTTTCTACTGACATTTATGCTATTCCCTTTACCTGTCCATACTGTCTTATTTGAGACAACATGGAGTTATGGAACAATCATTGTATTTAGGGATACTGAAATAAGTTCAAGTTAACTATTTACTTACTTGTATTAATCACTTAAACTTTCAAGAAATAGGAGTGGAAATATTGTGATTCCTACATATTATAAGGTTCTTGTGCTGTTTAAATGAAATCTTTACATGTAGCATTTTGGTTTTTTTTTTACAAATTACAAGTTAATTGATACGTGTGTTTGCATATGCATGTACAAATAAATACCATATCAATCATAAAGATAGAGCCACAATTATAATTTCAATGGGTTACAGAACTGTCTAAATGGGAAAACTTGCTCTATGAATATAAATTGGCATTTTGGGGGCAACTAGGTGGTGCAGTGGATAAAGCACCGGTCCTGGAGCCTGGAGTACCTGGGTTGAAATCCGGCCTCAGACACTTAACTAATTACCTAGCTGTGTGGCCTTGGGCAAGCCACTTAACCTCGTTTGCCTTGCAAAAAAAGAACCTTGCTGGGGCGACTAGGTGGCGTAGTGGATAAAGCACTGGCCTTGGAGTCAGGAGTACCTGGGTTCAAATCCGGTCTCAGACTTTAATAATTACCTAGCTCTGTGGCCTTGGGCAAGCCACTTAACCCCATTTGCCTTGTGAAAAACCTAAAAACAAAAATTGGCATTTTCTCTGAAACATATGCATATCAAAAATTTCCCAGAGAATCTTATGGTTTTCATAGGAGTTGTAAATAGAAAAGGACTGATCGACAGTTACCAGTTCTTTCCTCCATGAACTTATCCCAAATGCCTGAATTTAGTCCTAACCAACAAGCAGGAGACTATGACAGAGTAACAACCCAAGGCCACAGAGGTCAAATAATTATCAGAGTATTTATGTATTATTTTGTCCAGCTACCATATATTAAGCCATACATCCATTTTTATTGGGTTCATTTATTTAATGCATTGATTAAGAAATTTTTGAATTGTGTACTCCTAACATCATTTTCCCATAATTTCTGTGATTATTTTATTAATAAATGTTGGACATTTCAATGGTAGCATACCTATTTTGGATTAGAGCAGAATTGACTAACTTCTCTACATATTACCTCTCATGATATGTATATCAAATATTCTTAAACTTTTTGTCATGGACATCTTCAGCAGATTGGTGAAGCCAGAATATGCTTCATAATAATATTTTTAAATTATTGAAGGAAATACTAAATTTCAGCGAGAGTTTAATAATGCTATTCATTATCTAAGTTTGTAGATTCTATGAAATTTTCAGATTAAAAAGTCTTCTTTCTCTCTCTATCTCTTTCTCTCTGTTTCTCTTTATATTTCATTTATTTGATTATATCTATTTCTCTGCTATATGTTAAACAATTTTAAAATACAGGCCAAAGTAAAATGCTCCCAATATGCAGTCTTTGACCCACTAAACTATTTTATGCATTTTACATAAAATGTCTTGATAATATATTTTATTTCCTTATCATTTGACCAGTTCTTAACATGGAAAAACCTGATACATTATTTCCTTCCTAACTCCATTTGTTACCCAACATTTCAGGATTCTATTTCTAATCAACTCTGTGGCTTTGGAGCAGTCCTGTTTCTTCCTGAGAAGGATGATTCTTATTACAATATATTGAAAACACATCTTGTTTGTAAGAGAGTGGTGGATAGGATGAAGATCTCCTTCTTTTATGCAGGACTAAGAAAAGCTCAGCAGGAAGGACTTGTTCACACCTTTAGAACTGACACTATAGTAGTCTGAAGGCAGAAAGTGAATGCCATATGTTGTTCTGGGACATCATTATACTAGCCAAAAAATGTGTTATAGTGGGAAAGAAAGCATCATGTTGAGGTGTTGTCTCTAACAGTAGACCACCTGTTTTATTTTGGTGCCCAAGAATTCAGAAGGAAAAAAACACACACAGAGGAAAAAAATAAGTTCTAAATTCTCTTTATGCCAATGAAAACATAATTAGATGATTTAATGAATCCTATGCCCTGGTGGTCTGAGTGGCCTAATTTCAATGCACTGATGTGTAATAATGACACTTTATCTTTTCAACCTGGTGAAAAGAGGTAGACTGAAAAATGTCTCAAAACATTTAAAATAAACTGTTCCTTCCCCATTTCTAAGTTGCTTCACTGCACTATTATAATGGGAATTGTCTGGATACAGAGTAAGATTAGAGTTTTATATTATTTTAATGATCATTTTCTTATAATTCAAAATATTTCAATGCATATACATTTCAATTCATTTTGAAAAATTATATTGAAGTATAGTTTGATTACTTCAAAAAATTCATAAAACAATTGTAAAAGATGGTTTTATTAAAATATTTTATTTAAATGTTTCTTTTAAAAACTATGCAAAATATACAAATTAAGGAACATCTTTCATTCCATATTGGCAGCTGGGCGGTACAGTGGATATAATGCTAAGTCCTATGTCAGGAATACCTGATTTAAAATACAGCCTAATATTTTTCAGGAAAAAAGATGAACATTGAGTGAAATACAGGACTTTCAAACTTTCCATATGCAAGATTAGAGCAGAATAGAGAAAAGTGACTTTTAAATATACAAAGAAAGCATAAAAAGTTAAAAAGGAAAATGAAATTATAAATAATTTAGTAATGTTAAACTCTATATATTCCTACATGATACTGGTTACTCATAAGAACTTTCTTATTATTAAGTCATTAGAACGATTTATATATACATTAACCTATATACATATATATAAATATCTGTATATATATATAATATACACATTTATGGAGAGAGAGGAAGAAGAAAGAAGACGAAGAAGAAGAAGAAGAAGAAGAAGAAGAAGAAGAAGAAGAAGAAGAAGAAAAGAAGTGAGCTGAACATGGAGGGATGATATCTAAAAAACTAAAATTAAGGAATGAGAGCAATATACTGGAAGAAAGGGAAAGGGAGAGATACAATGAGGTAAATTATCTTACATTAAAGAGACCAAAAAATCCTTTTGCATTGAAGGGGAAGAGGAGGGAGCTAAGGATGAGTGAATAAATCTTACTTTCATCAGAATTGACTCAAAGAAGGAATAATACATAAATTCAATTAGGAAAGTAGGAAAGTAAGAGGCAATAAGAATGGGAGGGGATGAAAGAAGTGAGGGCAGGTTGGGAAGGGGTTAGTAATAAGCAAAACACTTCTGAGGAAGAACAAGGTAAAAGAGAGAGAGAACGAAGTTAATAAAGGGCAAAATGGAATGGAGTTATTAATACTAATTATGAAAAGTAAATTAATTGTTTCTTATAAAAGCCTCATTTCTCAAACATATAGAGAATGGAGTCAAATTTGTAAAAATAAGAACAATTCCTTAATTGACATATGAACAAAAGATAGGATTGTTTTTCAGATGAATTGATCAAAGATATTCATAGTCATATGAAAACATGCTTTAACTTACTATTGATTGTAGATATGTGAATTAAAACAATACTGAGGGTCTACCTCATAATAACTAGTTTTGCTATTAGAAAAAAAGAGACAAATGTTGGATGATAGGTGAGAAAAGTGAAACAATATGAACTATGTGCAAGCATTGTGAACTAACACACAATAATTATGCTGAAAGGGCTACAAAAACAAGCATACCTTTTTGGCCTAGCAAAATTATTACTTAGATCAGTATCCCCAAAGAGAGAAAAAACAAGAAGAAAATGGCCCTTAACATACAAAAATATTTATATCAGCTCTTTTCTGGTGGCAAAAAATTGAACATTGAGGGTATTCCCATCAATTGGGGAATTACTGAACAAATTGTTGGATGTGATTATGATGGATTATTATTCTGCAGAATGCTCTCAAAAACCTGGCAGGAACAGATGAAAAGTGAAATGTGCTGTGTACAAAGTAACAGCAATATTGTAAGATGATTAGTTGTGGATGACTTAGCTAATCCAGCAATGCAAAGATCAAGGACATCTCTAAAGGACTTATGTTGAAAAATGCTATCCATCCCCAGGAAACGAACTGAGGGAATCTGAATACAGATTGATGCAATCTTATTTTAATTTTATTTTCTGTGAGGGTTTTTTAAGTATATGTATATATATATATATATATATATATATATATATATATATTTTTTTTTTTTAATGATTATTATGCAAATATTTTACATTAATGCACATATGAAGCCTATATAGAATTGTTGACTTCTCAATAGTGTGTATGTGGGGGGTAAGAAAGGGAAGAATTAGGAACTCAAACTATTAAAAAGGAATGTTGAAAATTATTTTTACATTTATCTGGAGAAAAAGAGAATACTATATAATATTAAAAAATAAAATAAATTGCAGTCAACAATTCTCTAGTTGTGTGACTCTTGGCAAGACATTTAACTTCTCCCTGTCTCAAATGACTCATGTCAAATGAAGATCATAATGGTACTTACTCCACAGAGTTTGCGGATAAAATTTGAAAAAGTATTTAACAGTGTCTGATACATTGAAGACATTTTAAAATATGTATTCTCTTCTTTAGAACTATGTGTTTCAAGTCTTGTGTGGCTAAAGTTACACAGATAGCTACACACACAAATATATATATATATATATATATGTATTTGCATGTATGTATGTATGTATATATGCATGCATGTATGTATGTGTTACATTTGGTACCCTTCACAAGAGTTCCAAGTTACTTTAACCGATTTCATTACCAAGATCCTATTCAGATATCTTTGCTTCTAATAGCTATTCAAATGAAATGAATTTCTTGTGAAAAAACAAAACAAAACAAAATAAAATAAAATGTAAAATTATGTGGACTTAGTGATATACTATTAAGTTCCCTTAAGTATCTAAAACAATATCATTTGGGAAATGTTCTGATGGAAATAAAATAAGTAAGACATGTTTAATCAGCTTCACTGAGCTCCCCTTCCCTAAGGCAACTAGAAAAATGTATTTCCATGTCAGACTTTAGTAAACTAGATTTCATTTGTCAACATATTTCATCAGCATTGTTATTTGGATGTAATACTTTCTTAAATCTCTCGCAATAATAGATATTCATCTTTCTTTTCTATAGATTTTCATGTTGTCCATAAGCATTTACCAATGGTTAGTGAAATCATCTTTGTAAAAGTTTCTTTATGTTGTGTGTATGTATGGGGAGACAGGGTTGGGTGATGTAGACAACTTTTAGTCTACCCTTTCTCACACCAGGAAGTGATCAATGATGTCCTTAAACAAGGGTGCTCAGGGGCAGCTAGGTGGTGCAGTGGATAGAGCACTGGCCCTGGAGTCAGGAGTACCTGAGTTCAAATCTGGCCTCGGACACTTAATAATTACCTAGCTGTGTGGCCTTGGGCAAGCCACTTAACCCTGTTTGCCTTGCAAAATCCTAAAAAAAAAAAAAAAAAAGGGATGCTCAGATACCCAAGAGGCTGTTAAATTCCACTGCTGCATTAGTCCAATGAGAAGATGACCCTATGACCTGGGCTGCCTTTGTGCGGGGTTATATCTACAGCTCCAGTGTCCACAACTGCTGCTTTATCACTTTCCTGTTGTCACAGGTCTTTGAGGTAAAAATAGTGAAATCATATGACTGATATCTTTGGATTAATGCATAAATTAGATTAAAGTATGGTAGAGTTTTATGAAGCTTTTGATCTCACCATCCCTTGCAGAGTCATTGGACTCCAGGGTCAAGACAAAGTCACGAAGATTGGTGATGGTTCAGGATTCAGGGTGACCTAGGCTCTACATAATTGACAATACCCGTTTCAACCAACCTTCATAACAGTTGGAACAAATTGTTATTGTAAACAAAAGGTCAGGGATATCAAGAGGGTCCATTAAAAAAATAAAGGAAGGTGGCCTAGCCATATCATATTTCAAACTGTATTAAAAAAGAGGTAATTGGCAAAATAATCTGATACTGGCTATGAATTGGATTGGTGGATCAGTGGAATAGATTAGGTACTAATTGCAGTGTTGCAAATGACCATAGAAATCTAGTATTTGATAAACCCAAAGGTCCAAGCTTTTGAACAAAAAACTCATTATTTCACAAAAACTGGAAAAAAGTACAGCAGAAATTATGTATATACAAATATTTTACATTGTATACTAAGATAAAGTCAAAATGGGTGCATAATTTCTACTTAAAGGGTGAAACAAAGGCAAATTAGGAGAGCATGGAATAGTCTTTCTGAGAATACTTGATGAAAGAAGAAAATTATAAAATATAAAATAGATAATTTTGATAATAAAAAATTAAAATGATTTTGCAAAAACAAAACCAATGAAACCAAAATGATAAGGAAAGAAGAAAACTGGGAGGGAACAAATAAGCTTTTACTTAAAGGCAAGACTCTAACTGGCCAAAGGATATGAACAGGCAGTTTTTAGTCAAAAAAACTCAAAATTATTTATAATCATATGGAAAAAATTTTCTAAATAATGATTGATTAGAAAAAGAACAATCAAAGCAATTCTGAGATATCATCCTATACCTATCAAACTGCTTAATAGAACAAGGGATAATGATGGACATTGGAAGGGTTATGAAACAACTAGGACATTAATGCACTATTTTTGGAATTGTGAACTGATCCAACCATGCTGGAGAGCAATTTGAAATTATAATCAAGGGGCCATAAAATTGCAAATAAGCTTTGATGCAACAATATTACTTCTAAGTATATATCCAAAAATATATCGAAAAGGTGGGGGAATAAGCTATAAGTTCAAAAATATTTATGACAACTCTTTTTTGTGGTGGTTAAAAATTGAATATGTTAGGGATGCTGTATTATATCATTGTAATGAAATGTTACTGTGTTATAAGAAATGACAGGCAGGATAATTTCAGAAAACCATTGGAAAGACTTACATAAATTGATGCATAGAGAAGGGAACAGAACCAGAACATTGCACACAGTAATAGCCTTATTGTTCACTAAAGAATTGTAAACAACTAAGCTATTTTCCCAAAGAACTAATAATGAACTGTATTATATGCCTCCAGAGAAAGAACTGATATTGCTTGAATATAAACTGAAGTATGCTTTTTTCTTTTCCTTTCATTCTTTTTTATTTGAGTCTTAATGTAAAAAAATGAATAATATGAAAATGGTTTACATGATTCCACATGTATAACCTATATCTGACAACATAGCATAATAAGGAAAGAGGAGCAGAGGGATAGAAGGAGTTATTTAATTTGAAACTCAAAACTAAAAAAACCAAATATTTAAAAATTGTTTTTAACATGTGATAGTTTAAGAAATAAAAATATATTAAAAATTGTTCTTGTCTACACATTTTGCCTGAGAGAAGTCGTCATATGTTTGAGTAGATAGAACTAACTCACTAAAGAGTTGAGATCTCTCTGGTTATCCCCAAACTAATTGAGCCCATGAGCCAAAAAGGTTAACTGCACTATGCCCCCTGCATATGCAACAACTTCTTGAAGCCACGGGTGAAAGTTGAGTGAATCAAATAGAAGATGGAAGTGGAAAGCAGTTCTGAAAACAGTTCATCAGTTCCCATATCAGAGATACTAGTCTTTCTTGAATAGACTCTACCCTCCTTAGGACATTTAAACCTTTAGAACATTTAAAACATGACAATATACATAAATTTTCAGTTTACATGAAATATGAATCAAACTTTAACTTTAAAAGCTAGTAAATTCCAAATTGAAATGAATTTTTATTTTTTTCTTAATGACACCACAAATTACAGAAAAACCCAAAGAGTCAGTCTACTGGGAAATCAAAATGATGTATTTTTAATGAAATTGTTGACCTGTCACAATAATGAAACAGCAAAATACTCTGCAAACTTCAGTTATGTTGATATTTCATTTAGTTTAAATTCTTGGTTTAAGTAAAATTTTGCAGTATCAAAATTATTTTAAAAAATTAAGTACATTTGACTATCATATATATGTATATAGGCAAGCTTCACAGATAAAAATACTTTATGAAAATTGGAAAATTGCAAAAGTTTCATAAAGCTGCATCTAAAGCTTTTGTGGTTTAATGTATTGGTTTGTTAATATTGCTTTTGGAGGTATACAGAACTAGTTTCTACTTTTGTTGTCCTTTTGCACCTAATTCTTATTTGTGACTCTAAGATGCTGTACAGTGATGACAATCCTATAAAACCAGTTTTATCAAATAGGCCAAAGTAATATGAGGGTATTCAATGGGCTTCAAATCAGTTAGTGAATTAAGGGAGTATTCACCCCAAATATGTGAAAGTTTCCCTGGTGTCATAGGTAAATGTGAACAATTTGTTCCACTGACTGTGAAGACTGCAGAAGCAGGCATTATGGAGTGCCTTAAGCTTGTTTATCCAAGTTTAGAGCCTGGTTAAACAACAACAATAACAACACCAATGCCATCATTCATAACCCATGTCATTATCAGTCATCTTATCTTACTGGACTTCAATGTCACTGGAAGAATCATTTAAACCCAATTTATAAGAGTCAAAAGATATAACTCATGCCATTTTAACATTTTTAAACTTATTTTGAAGTGATGGGAAAGTGATGAAGTAATAGAGGCAGATACATTGAAAACTATAGTCATGACCACTCACTCATACAGGCAGACAAGGGCATAGATTGGTCTTCTCACTAGACTGAAGCAACAATGGGATTTGACAGTCCCTTGGTGGTCTTAGTAGTCTTTATTAAAGGATCATTCTGCTCAATCTTGGAATGAGAAAGGGACTAGAAAAATGGCCTAGAAATTGCCTCCTTCACCCAATGCTGGGCTGCTTACTACAACAGGTGGGGACCTGACCCTGATTTCAAAATAAACAAAGGCAGAAATATCTCCATTCCAACAGTTCATTAGAACTATTTGTGCCCCACCTATGATAAAGCTTCCTGAGGTCACATTGTTCTGATCAGGCAAAGTTGAACAAACTACACTGTTTTTGACATAGTGAGTGATGTCATTTTACTCCTCTTCAATTAAGAAGGACAAAAAACATAGTTGATACTATTAGTGGGAAGGCAGTATTCATAGTCACCTTCCAATTCCTTCATTCAGACTTTGAAATATCTGGATTCATGTCTTGCCTTTGAGAGACAAATTGTTTGACAATAGAGAAGACACTTAAAAGTCAGTTCTGCAGGAAAAATTTCTATGAATTTCAGGTAGAAAAAGAAGGATTTTTAGCATCTGCAGAGGGAATTTACTCTTTGAGAGTTCAATAGAAATAAATGTAAGGTTTAGACATAGATGAAGAAAATCAAAATTTTGTTGAGTTGAGTTGGGGGAAAGGAAAACTTTATAGCTTTTTGTGGATTTCAAGGCCAATATGAAAGTGTCAACAACAACAACAACAAAAGGTAAAGTTTTTTTTTTTATTTCATTAAGAATACAAAGTTTTCCTGGAAGAAGTGACTATACATACATTCTCTGCCTAGTCAGTAATTTTCTGTGTAGGGTGACACCCTTTAGGAGGGACAGTGATAAAGAATATGAAGGAAAATAACTATGATGATAAAATATCATGAATTAATTCATGTAAAGATCAGTTTAAGGATCTGGAAATGTTTAGCTTTGAGAAGATGAGACTCAGGGGGATATATGATAGCTGAGTTCAAGTACTTGAAGAATTAAATGAAACATTTTGAATTTTTTAATGTATTTTGGGAAACATAGAGGTTCATTTAAATTAATTTTTAGAAAGAAATGATAACTACAAAACTCAGTTCAGATTAGGCAAATATAGTTATAGTCTTTTCATAACAAGAACCATTGTAATAAAAAAAAAACTCAAAGCTTTCATTTAGTATTCTATGAGGAGTTTCTTTGCTAGTACAACTTGATACAGAATTATGCTCCCAGGGACCACAGGGCTACTTTTCAGTTGTACAGGAACCTCAGACTCTCAGCCCAGTTTACTTGTAGTAGCAAAGGTATTTGAAATATAACTTTAGTTGAATTTTTAAATAGATTAGAAGTTCTCTGTGAAGAAAAGCAATAATTTGATGGTAATATTCGAAGAGAAATATTTCACACTTAAATTTTGAGATCTATAGACCCAAATAACATATTCAGCAGTGTGTATGGTTCATAGTTCATATGTTCAGCTTTGTGTCCTTCTCTAGGTTACATATAGATCATTTACTTCCAATTTCTTAAAGTTCATCAGGAAAGGTTAAGGAAAAGGGTAAATGCTTTTTTTTGTTTATTTCTGTGTTAACTTCTCACTTACTGTGAAGAATCTTAGGGTGTTTAATACAAGGTGAAAACAAGTAGAAAGAAAAGGAATAAAAAGCTTTAAAAATTAATATAAGAATTGTTTATTTGACACTATAATTTCTTGCTGAGCATTTGGTTTATACCATCTGTGCTAGGCAGTGTATGGTCCCTGGGGCATGGTCAATTAGAGAAAGAATGAAAAAAATCACAGAATTTTGCAGCTGGAAGAGACTTTATAAAGTGTTCCATTTAATTCTTTAATTTTAGAAATGAAGAAATTAAGTTACACAAAGATGCTATACAACTTTCCAAGAACCAAGTTCTCATAGCATAATTGCTAGCTAAAACCAGAAATCAATTTCTTTATATGTAATTCCCATACCCCTTTTCACTATGCAATATCTTTCCCCATCTTGGGAAGTCCCGTGATTGTTGATGTTAAGGGCAACCAACAAGTGTAGTCACAGAATCACAAATAAACAATATCTTCAATTTAGAGGGAAGACCTAGACAACTCAGGTTACTTGATCAAGATCTCACAGGTATTATGTGACAATGCTGGGAATGGACCTCACATCATTAAATTCTAAATGTAGACTCCATTCATCATGCTGATGAGATAAATTATACTTTAAAGTAAATTAATTAATGATTTAGGAATAGTTCCAGGCCCACAATTTTCACTCCATTATTTTATAGATCATACCATCTTGGGAAAATTATGGACCTGAACCTGGGGGGAGGTCCATTTTTAATGACAGATGAGTTAAACATTTAGATTAGAATTATAGGGGGGGAAATAGAGGGTGTATCAAAACTGAAAATGATTATGTGGATTAGGTAATTACTTTTAAGTATAATTTGCCTCATCAACATGAGTAATATAGAAAAAGTTCTGGTACATGAAAACTATGGAATAATATTGTTCTTCAAGAAACTATAAATGGTTGGACTCTAGAGAAGCATGGAATGAATTCAAATATTTGATGCTGAGAGAAGGTAGTAGAACCAAGAGAACAATGTACATATCAACCACATTGTAAATTGAACAACCTTGATGGAATCAGCTCCTCTCAGCAGTTCAGAGAGCTAGGACAACTGTATCTGACTGACTATGGACTATATTATCCCCAACCAGAGGAAGAAAAACAAAACAAAACAAAACAAACACATAGGGAAAAAACAAACAACCCTTCCTAATCTGATGAACACTTGGATCATTTGGAATTGTCTTAGATCACTGTATAGATCAAAATAGCTAAATCTTTCAGAGTTTATTGGCCTTAAAATATTGTTGTTTCTGTGTAAAATATTCTGGTTCAGTTCACTGGACTTGACATCAATTCATATAATGAAACCAACCTCTTTACCATTTCATTTCTATCATAATCACATACCACAACTTGTTCAGTCATTCCTCAATTGGGGGGCATACCCTAAATTTTAATTATTTACCACCAAATAAAGGATATAGGCATAATAGTGATATAGTTCGCTCTGTAAAATTTTATAATCATTAGGGCCTAGTTCTAAATTGTTTTCTAGAATAGTAGAACCAGTTCACAATTCCATTAACAATGCATTCATGTTCTATTTTCCACATTTCCTTTAGTATTTTGCATTTTATATTTTGTTACTTGATCTTTTAATTATGAGGTATTATCTCAAAGTTATTTTTACTTTGTGTTTTTCTAAACAATAGTAATTTAGAATATTTTCATGTGAATATTGAGAATTTTAATTTCTGAAAACTGTCTGATCATATCTTTTGATCATTTATCAACTGGGAAATGTAACATATTTTAATAATTTGACTCAATACTCTATATATATTTGTGAAATTAGGTCATTATCAGAGAAATTTGCTGTAGTTGTATCTATTCCCCATTTTCTGTTTTCATTTTAGTTTTTTCTGGATTTTGTTATAAGATTTTTCTATCTTATTCTGGTTAAGTCACTTAGTCATATTTGACTTGGTTCTTCATTTATAAAATGAACTGAAGAAGAAATGACATCAGCATTTTTGTCATATTAGTTTCACAAGGAGTTGAATATGACTAAAGTAACTAAACAACAAGAATAATATTATCTTATCTTCTGCAAAAAATGATAGTATTGTTTCTTTGTTGCCTGTTATTATCCATTCAGCTCATTTTTAATATCTTATTGAGGTAGCAAGCCTTTTTGATATACTATTGAATAATACTGGTAATAATAGACTTCCTTGCTTCACTTCTGATTTTCATTGAAATAACTGCTTGTTTGTCTCCCAGTACTTAGAGCCCTTTATGATTCTTATAGTTAACTAAATCAGAGTTTGGCTTAATCCTTACTTCACTTAACAAGCAGATAAGAAGTCTGTGAGGGGAGGGAGGGATACAGTACAAAAGAAAATAGTACTTGGGGGAAGAGGACCAAATAGTTCAAGAAATGATTTGACTTTGGATAATACTTTGGCTTTTGAGGAGGATAAGGGTAAGGTAAAAAATGATTAAAATTATAATTTAATGTAATTTGATACTGCGTTTTATCAAGTAATCAAGCAATCAATCTTTGATGATATTTTGATAACAATGAGCTTATCAAGCAATCAAATAATCAAACTATGATTGATACTACCTCATTAATAGTACTTGAGTGATAAATAACATCAGATGAAGAGTCACAAAGATTTATAATTTTAGAAGGAAAGAAGGGAGAGTGTGAACACAGAGAAAATTCTATTCAATAGATGTAGCCAAGAGTGGGTATAAGATACATTCCTACTTGGTATTAAAATCTATCCTGATCTACAGGAAAGAGGGTGGTGGGGAAAGGAAAGATAGAGGAAGAAGGGAAAGGAAAGTTATAAGTGAAAGTAAACTGAAAATTAAATTTTAAAAGAAAAGTTAAAGCAGAAAGTGAGTAAAATTTTGATGAGGAGGAATAAGAGGTAAGGAAAGAGAAAAATACAAATGGAGAAAATTAACACAGAAGGGAAATATAGGATTAATAAATGTGAATGGGATGAACTGTCCCATAAAAAGGAAACAGATAACAGAATGGATTAAAAATCAGAATCCTACAATGTGTTGTTTACAAGAAACACATTTGAAGCACAGAGATACATACAGGGTAAAGGTAAAGGATGAGCAAAATATATTATGATTCAGTTGAAGTAAAATATCATAGATAGCAATGGTGATCACAGAGAAAGTAAAAGCAAAAAATTGATCTCATTAAAAGGACTAAAGGGAAACTACATCTTTAAAAGCACCGAATTCCTAAGGGAAAAGTGAATTACAAGGAAAAAAAAAGTTAGAAAAATTCTAAGAATAGGGGACCTCAACCGCCCTCTCTCAGAACTAGATAGCTTTAACCACAAAATAAGCAAGAAGGAAGATAAGAAGGTGAATGAAATCTTAGAAAATTTACATATGATAGACCTCTGGAGAAAACTTAATGGGGATTGAAAAGAATATACCTTTTTCTCAGCAGTACGTGGCACCTATACCAAAAATTGACCATATACTAGGTTTTTTTTACATATATAGATTTTTATTACATATATAAACCTTATATTCGATTACAGAAAGGCAGAAATAATAAATACACATTTCTCAGATTATACTGCATCAAAAATTATATGTAATAAAGGATCATTGAAAGATAAACTAAAAACCAATTGGAATCTAAATAACTTAATCTTAAATAATGGACGGATCAAATAGCAAACTATAGAAATAATCAATGATTATATGCAAAAAGTGATACTGAAACATCATACCAAAATTTATAGGATGCAGCCAAGACAGTTTTGAGGGAAAACTTTATATCTCTAAATGTCTACATGAATAAAATATAGAAAGAGATCAATGAATTGGGTATGCAGCTAAAAAATTAGAAAACGAACAAATTAAAGATCAACAATTAAATACCAAATTAGGAATTCTGAAAATCAAGGGACAAATTAATAAAATGAAACCAAGAAATGCATTGATCTCATAAATAAAACTAGGAGTTGATTTTATGTAAAAGCTAATAAAATAGAGAAACCATTGGTTTATCTTATTAAAAAAGTAAAAATGATCAAATTACCACTATCAAAAAACATAAAGGTAGAATTAACTGCCAGTGAGAAGGAAATTGAAGAGATGGTACTATTTTGCCGAACTGAATGCAAATAAATTGGATGACCTGAATGAAATGCATGAATATTTACAAAAATTAAAAAAAAAACACTTCCCAGAATAGCAGAATAGGAAATAAAACACTCAAATAAATCCATTTCAAAAGAAGGAATTGAGGAAATCACCAATAAACTCCCTAAGAAAAAGTCTTCAGATTCAGTGGATTTACAAGTGAATTCTACCAAACATCTAAGGAAAAATTATTTCCTATTCCACATAAACTATTTTTAAAAATAAGAGAAGAAAGAGTTCTGTCAAATTCCTTTTATGAAACCATCATGGTATGATACCTAAACCAGGAAGAATCTAAACAGTAAAAGAAAATTATAGACTAATCTCCCTAATAAATATTGATGCAAACATCTTATTTACAATTTTATAAGTGAGACTACAGTAAATTGCTTCTAGGATAAAACACCATGATCAGTTTGGATTTATACCAGATAGGCTGGAATGGTACAAAATCAACAAAAGCATATGATTATCTCATTAGATGCTGATAAAGGCATAGATAAAATACAACATATGTTCCTATTGTAAATACTAAAAAGCTTAGGAATAAATGGAATTTTCCTTAAAATAAAAAACAGTATCTAAAATCATCAGTAAATATTATATGTAATGGGAATAAACTTGGAGCATTTCCAATAAAATCAGGGGTGAAAGCAGAGGGCCCATTATCAACATTTCTATGAATATGTCATTAGAAATGAGAGTTTTAGCAATAAACAAAGGAAAAAGAAATTGAAGGTATAAGAATAGGCAATGAGAAAGGAATGCTTTCATTCATTGCTGATGATATGGTAGTATATTCAGAGAACCCAAGAAAATCATCTAAAAACCTCTTTGAAACAATTAACAAATTCAGAAATGTTGCAACATGTAAGATAAACCCACATAAATCATCCGCATTTTTGTATATGAACACCAAAACCCAAGAGCAAGAGATAGAAAAAGAAATTCCATGTAAACTAACTATAGACAACATTAAATACTTGGGAATCTACCTACCAAGATAAACTCAGAAACTGTATGCACATTTTTCATCCAAATAAAATCAGATCTTAATATATGGAAAAATGGCAATTGTTCATGGTTAGGTCAAGCTAATAAAGTAAATATGACAATTCTTTCTAAATTAAACTATTTTTTTAGTTTCATACCAATCAGCCTACCAAATGAGCATTTTACTGAGCTAGAAAAAGTAGTAATAAAATTCATCAAAAAGTTCAGGAATAGGAAAGGAACTGATGAAAGGAAAAATATAAAGGAAGGTGGCCTAGCTCTACCATATCTAAAACTATGCTTTACAGTGGCTATCATCAAAACTACACAAAACTACACAAGATTAGGATTGGTTCAAAAGAAACTAGCAAATGACTAGAGAAAATAGATACTATCTTCTGGGATGAGAACTCATTATTTGATGCAAATTGATGGAAAAACTGGAAAATAGTATGGCCAACTCTAGGTAGAGACCCACATCTCCCAACATAAGGTAAAAATGGGTATAGGATATAGACATAAAGGGAAACACCATAGATAAATTAATTGACTAAGAAATACTCTATCAGATCTATGGAAAATGGATAAATTTCTAAGCAAGCAAGAAATAGAATTCATTATAAATCACAAAATGGATGATTTTGATTATATTAAATCAAAAAAAAGTTTTTGCACTAATAAAATCAATGCTGCCAAAGTTAGAATAAAGGCAGAATGCTGGGAAATATTCTTCACAACTAGGAGTTCTGATAAAGGTCTCATTTCTGACATATATAGAGAGTTGCATCAAATTTATAAGGTTACAAATCATTCCCCAACTGATAAATGCTCAAAGAATATGAAAAGATAGGTTCATATGAATAAATTAAATATATATATATATATATATATATAAAATCATGTGGAAAAAATGCTCCAAATCATTACTATTAAAGAAGTATAAATTAAAACAACTATGAGGTATCACCTCAAATGTATCAGATTGGCTAAGAGGAGAAAAATGGAAAATGATCAATGTTGGAAAGGTTGTAGGAAGATTGGGACATTGATGCTTTACTGGTAGAGTAGAGAAAGTATGTAGTGTCATTTTTCTATGCAGGAATACATGCAGTTCATCATCATTAAGTCCCTCATATTTTCCCCTTCTCCTCCACTCTCTATGCTTTACCTGAGTCCTATATTTGAAGATCAAACCTTCTGTTCAGCTCTGGCCATTCTAACAGGAACATTTAAAATTCCCCTAGTTCATTGAAAGTCCATATTTTCCCTGGAAGAGGACATTCAGTTTGGCTGGGTAGTTGATTCTCTGTTGCATTCTAAGCTCTTTTGCTTTCCAGTATATGTTATTCCAAGCCCTACAAGTTTTTAATGTAGTTGCTGCTAAGTCCTGTGTGATCCTGACTGCAACTCCACAATATTTGAATTGTGTCCTTCTGGCTGCTTGTAATATTTTCTCTTTGACATTGGAGTTCTGGAACCTGGCTTTAATATTCCTGACACTTGATAATACCCATTTGAACCTTCTCAGTTAATAGAGCAGGTAGAAGGAGATTTTATAGTTAAAGCACAGGAGAAAGCTGAATTTGAAGATAAAATATGGTGTAAAAATGGAGTCAATAGAAAAAAAAGGGAAATGTAAAGGGAAAAAGAAAAAGGAGAGGGGGGAATAGGCCAAAATATTTCATATAATCAGATTTTTCTTTATTACAATGAGCTATTGCAATGATATGGAAGGTGGGAAGGCAAGGGGGAATGAAGGAATGTTCCCTCTCATCAGAGGTGGCTAGGAGAGGAAACAGCATATAGACTCAATGGGGTATAGGCATCTGGAGTAAGAAGGAAAGGGGGGTGATGTGAGTGATGGAGGAAAGGATGGGCCATGGGGGGAGAGTGGTCAGATATAACATATTGTCTTTTTTTACTTATTGCAAGGAGCTGGGATTGGAAGGCCTGTCCTGGACCATAGGGCCAGGTGGATGCTGGGCCTAAGGGGTGGTAGGGGGACTCAGGGACTCTTGGCCCCAGGGCCAGGGATTTGTCTGCTGCAACATTCAGCTACCCTACAGCAGAGTCAGAGTGAAAGGAGAGAGAAAATATAGTACATGGTAGTGGAGAAATACAAAAGGAGGGAGTTGCAATCAGCAATGGCAACAGTGGAAAAATATGGAAGTAACTTTTGTGATGGAGTTACCATAAAGAATGTGATCCTCCCACAACAGAGTTGTTGGTGTTGGAACAAAGACTGAGGCATATTTTTTATTATTATTATTTTTTGGGGTGGTCCAGGGCAAATGGGGCTGGGTGGCCTGCCTGGGGTCACATAGCAGGGTGATCCTTGGGTGTCTGAGGCCAGATTTGGACCCAGGTGCTCCTGGCTCAAGGGCCAATGCTCTGTCTGCCACCCAGCTGCCCCTACTATTATTACTATTTTATTTTGGGTCTTTTTTCTTCTTTTTTTGGTTTTTTTCAGGGCAGTAGGGTTGGGGTGGCTTGCATGTCACATGGCTGGGTGATTGTTGTGTTTACGGGGCCAGATGTGGGCTTGGGTGCTCATGGCTCCAGGGCTGGTGCTCTGTCCATTGTGCCACCTGGCCATACCTAAAATTATTACTATTATTTTTTTTACTTTAATTTTTTCCGTCCCCTTTATTGCTCAAGTGAGTCTATATTTTTGGGGAGGGGTATTTTGTTTACTCTTAAACAAGAATATTTTATTAATGTATAAAAACCCTTATTTGTACAAAATGAGAATAAATAAATATTAAATATAAAATAATAATAAAAGGAAATGAAGCTAAAAAAAGTATCCAACCATGCTGCAAAGCAATATGGAACTATGCCCAAAGGGCAGTAAAAATGTTCATTCCCTTTAACCAGCTAGGCCTATATCTAGAAGAAATCCTAAAAAATGGGAAAAGTTCTACATTCCAAAATATTCATAGAATTCATTCATCCAATTCAAAAGCTGGTAATTGAGGAGATGCCCATCAATTGGCAAGTTATAGTGCATGAGTACTATGGAATATGATTGTTCTATAAGAAACCATAAGTTGCAGCACTGTAGAGAAACATGGAATGAGTTACAGTGCTGCGTGACTGCAGCAGAACCAAGAGAACAATGTTCATATTTAACAACAACATTGTGAGATGATTCTCTTTGATGGATACAGTTCCTTTCAGCAGTTCAGAGAGCCAGGACAACTCTAATAGGGTCTAATAGACTGGCTATAGACAATGCTATCCCCATTCAGTGGAAAATGAACAAAACAAAACAAAATACAAGGGAAAAAAACCCTTCAGAATCTGATAAATACTTTTAAAAATGTGTCTTGTGTATCTCTTTCCCTTAATCCTAATTCCTCATAGTGAAAATAATTAATCTGTAAACATATTTCTGGAAAATATGCATGTACAATGTTAACTTGACTATTTGCCACTGAAAGGAGGAAGGTGGGAAAGGAGGGTGGAAGGAAATTTTGTTACTTAAAATATACATATGTACATGAAAAAAGAGGAAAATTATCCCTTCAAATGTACAATGAAGCTAAGGGAAGTTGATGATTATGTGAGAAATCAAGGAGCAATAAAACAAAACTAAAAGAATCAAAAAGTAGAAGAAAATGTGAAGTATCACATTGAAATAACAGTTGACCTTGAAAGGAGACCCAGGAGAGATAATTTAAAACTTTTGGGGCTACCTGCAATTCATGACCAGGAAAAGAGCATAGAAATCATTTTTAAAAGAAATTCTTCTGCCAAATTGTTCTGATATTATGGCAGTATAAAATAGAAATTGAGGGAATACAGAAATCACCCCCTAATGTGGTCCCCAAATTAAAACTCCCAGGAATGATGTAGCCAAATTCCAGAAGTCTCAAGTCAAGGAGAAACTATTACAAACAGCCAGAAAGAAACAATTCAATTACTATGAACCTACAGTCATGATTATACAGGTGTTAATAGTTTCTACATTAAAGGCTCATAGAGCCTAGAATGTGATATTCCAGAAAGCAAAATATCCTGGATTACAATCAAGAATCAATAGCCCAAAAAAACTAAATATCCTATTTTTTGTGAAAAGCTGAATATTCAATGAAATAGAGGACTTTCAAACTTTCCCATTGAAAGGACCAGAGTTGAAAAGAAAGTTCCATCTTCAAGTAGAGGACTCAGGTGAAGCATTGAGAGGTTGGCCAGGAATGCAAATTAAGAAGGATTTAATGATGTTGAACTGCTTGTATTCCTGCATGGGAAAATGATACTGAAAATACTCATATATACCTTCTCCTTTATTAGGGCAGTTAGAAGGAGCATATATAGACAAGACAGGAAGAAGTTGAATATGAAGGTAAGATGTATTATAAAGATGGAATGAATGGATGAGAAAGAATGTACTGAGAAAGTGATGCAGAGGTAGAATGGCCTAAGATATTTCATATAATAGAGACAAGAATACAATTTTTCGATGGAGTGGAAGCTTGGAAGGTAAAGGGGAATGAGTGAGCCCTCAGTCTCATTGGAAGTGGCTCAGAGAGTAAATAATATATATACACACAATAAGGTATAGAAAAATATCTTACCCAGAGGAAAAAAGGAGAAAGGAGTCAGGGGAAGGGGAAGGTGTTAGCAGAGAGGGAAGATTGTGGGTGAGTATATTCAGATACAACACAGCTTTGAGGAGGGATGAGGTAGAGAGAGAGAGAGAAAGAGATAGATAGATAGAGAGAGAGAGAGAGAGAGAGAGAGAGAGAGAGAGAGAGAGAGAGAGAGAATAAAGTAAATGTAGGTGGATAAAGCACCGGCCCTGGAGTCAGTAGTACATGGGTTCAAATCCGGTCTCAGACACATAATAATTACGTAGCTGTGTGGCCTTGGGCAAGCCACTTAATCCCATTTGCCTTACAAAAAAACAAAAACAAAATAAAGTAAATGTAGGGGGAAGCAATAGGATGATGGAGGGAAATACAGCTATACAGGTAGCAATAGCAACCATGGGAAAAAAATATTGAAGCAGCTTTTCTGATGGATTTATCATTATAAAATATGTGATGCATCCCAAAGATGGAGCTGATGGTATCTGAATTCAAACTGAAGCTTACTATTCTTTTTTCTCTCACTTTATTTCTTCTGAGGTCTTTTCTATCTTTGTGTGTGTGGGCGGATTTTATATCTACTTTTGCAACAAGACTATTATAATAACGTGAGACAAATGAATAAAGAAATTTATTAAAAAACAGAAATTATGAGCTGTATACTACCAGTAAATACTGAAAAGGCTTATAATAAGAAGAAACAATGTGAAATGTACGATATACACAGTAAGAACAGTACTATAGGATGATCAGTTGTTAATGATTTAGCTTTACTCAGCAGTGTAGTGATCCAAGACACCTCTAGAAAATTTATGATAAAGAATTTGACCCCTCTCTTGAGACAGAGCTGATGGTATTTGAATATAGATTGAAAAATACTTTGTTTTTGTCTTATTTTTCTTGAGCTTTCTTTATTGTGAAGGTCTATGGTTTCTTTCACTTATTGACTATCGACTCTTATGGAAATGTTTTGCATCACCAATCATCTTTAACATATATTTAATTATTTGCTTTCTTAGTGAAAGGGTGTAGGGTAGAAAAAACGAAATGAATTTGTAACTCATGTTAAAAATTGTTTTTACATGTAACCAGGGAAAAATAAAATATTAAAAAATGAAAGAAACATTCATCCAAATAGTACTAAAGACTAGAAAAATGATAAGAATTTAATGTTGATTTTTCTGGTTTCTGGGTATAGGAATAGAGGAAGAGTGGGGAGACAAGGAACTAAATCTAGGAAAAAACTAGGTAAAGAATATTGGGTAAAATCGGCTCTATGAATATTTCATCTTCTCATTCAAATTGCTTCTTGTTCCATCTTGGTTTTTTTCACATCTTCCATCTGGAATTCAGTACAGTCATTCTGCTTTAAGACAATTCATTCTTATTGTTACATTCCACTGAATCCTACCCTCCTAAAGATGACTTGATACTTCAAAACTACAGATTACTCTTTACTCTCCCCCTACAATTATACTCCTACTTCTTTAGTGCTCTATAGTAGATATGTCATCTGCTAAAACTATAAGAAAAGTTCATGCATGATTTGTTGGTGTGTGTGATCCAGCTTCGAGTGAGTAAATCAGCATGTGGCAGTCATATATGATTTAAGGCACAATTGCCAAACCTGGTACAAATAATGAATTTCAGTGTTACGAAAAATGATTGTTATCATCAGTTTTCTCTAAAATTGCAACATCAGCACAATCTGACATTAGTTCCCATCCACTTGCCCTCTTCATCATTGAACCAAGTCTATTTATTATATGGTGTCTGATATATTGTGGTATACATACTACCATTTGCCTGTAATCCTCTTTCCCTTTAAGTGTCTCACACTATTCTGATTTCTCTATGTTCCAAATTCTCTCCTTCAAAATTTTCTACATTAAATTTTTATTCCTTTAATATCTTCATTCTAGTTTAGTATTTGAATCAGAGGATTAAATTAAATTAAGAATCATTTTCCCAGGGGAGTTTTTAATCTATATGAATCTATAATTGGTAAAATGTATTGGCCATTGGAAATGATTTTGTTTTATTATATTTATTACTTAAAGAAATCTTTTTTCATTTTGGTATTATATTCATTATCTCTAATATGCCATAGTTCTGCAATGAGATACTTGCTAAGACATCTATTTGAAAACTTGCCACATGTATTGTCACATTCATTTTAAAACATCTCATAGAGTGACATCAGTCAAATCTTGTTTTTTAGATGAAAAGAAAAGCTGTCAAATATGTCAGAAGATTTAGGTCAGATCTCATCATTTTAGAAAGTGATATGCAGTTTGAGCCACCAGATAGCAATCTCATCCATCAGTTAATATATAGATCACCCCAGAGTATAGTATTTGTGGCTGGGGATGAGTGAATTTCACTAGTAGTATGGAGAAAGAGAAACAGATCTCTGAATTTTAGTTTGTTTTTTTAGGAATCTGTAAAGAAAAGTAAAACAAAACTATTTTTAAAAAAAAGTATAATCTAGAACAATTCATTTTAACAAACATTTATAAAATATCTATCATATACAGAGTCTTGTTCCAGGTACTAGATAGAAAGTAGAATAAAAATAGAAAAAAATGCCCCACTGCTTTCAAAACTTAACAAAGGTATTTTGGGTACACACACACACACACACACACACACACACACACACACAAACACACACACGCACAAAATGCACAAAGACAAGTAATTGCAAAGCACACATAAATGATAAAGCTCACTTTAAAAGAGATATAGTATTAATAAGTACAGATATTAGAGTAAAAAATACCAGGATTGGAAGGTAAGTTTTAGTTTAATCCTTATGGGAAAGAGACAGAGACCGAGACAAAGAGATACAGAAAAGAAAATATTTCTTAAAATTCAACAAACAAATGGTCAAAGACCTCCATTGAGAGGCACCCTATTACTCTGTGTTTCTCATGACTAAAAAGTTTTTTTTCTGACAATCTAAATTTGCCTATTTACTGTATATTAATCTCTTCAATAATTATCACAGTTTAAAACTAGAAGGAATATAATGACATCCTATGTTCATGTGGTTTGTTTTTTCTGCTACTTTTGGGAGTTTTGATGAAAAGTTAGTATAGTCACTATAACTATGACCTTCCTCCTCCATTTAGGAAAAAAAAATGTCCTTAATATTTGGGCAGAGAATTGGTTCTCTCACATAATTTGCATCTCTCTCTATCACTAGTTGAGTTCTTGTCTATTTGTGAATAAGGGAAAATTGTCATAACTTTAAAGATTTGGTTAAAATAGAGCATAGTAGAGCCTAGTTTCTTTTGATGAACAGAAACCAGGAGGGGAAGTTAGGGAAAAAATGAACTTCTTTTCTTGGACTTTCCCTCAGTCTTTGAGGAGGTTTTTAATGGTTTGTCCATGAATCTTTTGGTCAATGGTAAAATCTTCTGCTCAAATGGTTGCCTCAATAATCCTATTTGTCATAGCTCTTTCCTACTAGCTTTCATCTTGGAAGGGTGCCTATGGGCTGCTAGTTATTTTTTTAAATTTTGCTCAAATTTGAGTGTCCCAGTTCCTTCATTTTCACTCCTGAAGCCTTAAAATTCCTCCTAAATCCTCTCTCTCTCTCTCTCTCTCTCTCTCTCTCTCTCTCTCTCTCTATATATATATATATATATATATATATATATATATATATATATATATATATATATATATATATTTGTTTTTTGAGTTCTGATTTGCTGTTTTATAGAATATTTTTAAAATTGCTATTTTCTTAAATATTGTAAATATTTTCTCAATCAACGACAATTCAATTGAATTAATATACTTCTTAAAATTAATCAGTATTCTCCCTTTATACCTACTTTTAGCCATTATCTCTAATTCTCTCCTGAGATAAACCATGTCTTACCCTTTTTCCAGATAATAACCCTTTACCTTCTTGAACCAACTACAATGTTCTCCTAAGTATTATCTTTAGAATAGACTGAATAGAAAGTCATAACAAAATTATGTTTTCCCGGAAATACAGGGATTCTAAAAGACAGAGATGAGGAGGGATTGCATTCCAAGTAAACAAGAAGTACTGGTGCCATGTTTTTTACAGTGTTACAGGATAATAGAAATCTCTCTCCTCTGTGTCAGTTTCATTTCTCTACAATTTTGGTTCTCCTAACTTCCTAACTGCTAACTAATTTGCATCATAAGTTCATTTAAATGTGAATATAATCCGTGACTGCACAGATTTTACAAAGAAATATTTAATTCAAAGATAGTGCAAAAACAGATACAGAAACAATTTCTTCCAAACTTTTACAACCTTAGAATAGAATGAGATTAGGCTCAAGATTCAGTTTGAATACAGTGTACCATTGACCCCACCACATCCATTTTCAAAGACAAAATTATTAGCAAATGAATCATCCTTTTTAACTGAATGTTGCTGCACAGGATGTCAGTGCTGACTATGAAATGTGGTATGGATTCTGAATGCTTGATTTCTATGGATCTTTTTCATAGGGTTGGAGACAATACTTTCTTCACTAAGGATGGAAAGAAACTAATGAAAAAGTCAAGAAGTTCAATTTTCCAGAAAGCCACATGACCTCAGAGAAAAAAGACCACTACATCATTGCCTTTACTATATTGTGTTTCATGCAGTCTCATACAGAGGTAAGCTACAGAAAATGAGATGAAGGTGAAGAAGCTGCAAGACTTTTTTTTAGTTACTCAAAAGTCAATAGAACAATCTTTGTTTCAACCATATGAATTAGTCTACCATGATCAATACAGAATATTCAAATATTTAACAGTCTTTCTAAAACACTTCTATTACATGACATCAAATTTATCCCAGAGGTATATTCCTAGCACATTCCACATAAACTACTACCTTCTGTTCATTAGGGTCATCTACAAGGAGATCTTATTGGATACAAGTTAATAAATTTGGAGCTTGTGCCAGATTCCCATTATGCAAAAGCACTGAGATAGGAATAGAATGCCATGCTTAAGGAAAACACCTTGGAAATACATTTGGAACAAAGAACCTGATACTTTGGTAAGTTGATATAATATAAGAAAGGACACTTTAATGCCAGGCTGATAATTTAAAAAAATATTATTGTAATGATTGGAAGCAAATGAAATTGTTGTTTTTGATATTGTTAGTTTAAGAGGGATATGATACAGTGCGATTACTTGGATATATTTACTGGTAATTCCATCAAAATAAGGTAATGTCACCTAGACAATAGGAGATACAGTTGTTAAATCACTATATCTAGAATGAGGAAGACCTGAGTTCAAATATGATCTCAGACTCTGATCCTTAAAAAATTATTTCATCTCTATTTCCTTATCTGAAAATGGGAAAATAATAGCATATAACTCCCTGTATTCCTATATGAATAAGATGAGTTATTTATGTAACACTTTGCAAATCTTAAAGTACTATATAATTGGTAATTGTTTCTATTAGCAATAAGTTTTACTTTTTTATTAAGGTAAATCTGACACCTAGAATTTGGAGCTGAGATTTAGCATAAATTTCCATATGTAAATCAAGTATAATGATCATACTTTGGAGTGGGATGAGATTGGGGTGAATTATACAAAGCATCATAAGGGAAAAAAGGAGCTTTCATTTCAAGAGTGGAACTATTGGGCAAAATGGAGGCTGTGAATTCTCTTTGATTTTATTTCTCTAATATATTTTTAACTCATATCTCTAAGTAGTGCTACCAGTTTCTCCTTGACTTCATCCTATTCAATAATATTATCAATTATTTTAATATATGCATATGTGTCAACTTATCAAATATTAGCAAAAAGTTAACAAGCATTACAAATAATTTGATGAAAGAATTTGTATATATAAAGGTTTGGACAATCTGCAATGATATGTTATATTGAAGGAGATTAAAATAATAGGGTAAATATAAAGACAAACAGGAAAGTTATTTGAGAACAAATTGATGCAAATGGACTCCTTAGTCTGTTTTAAATCTAAGTGGAATGACAAGTTTAAATCTGATAGAGCATAGTGAATTGGTAATAAAAATCAGATTTACTTACCACATTCCTTATTTTCACTTATGAACTCATATTGCAGCACCCATGTACTTCCAAAACGATTTGAGCTGATTTATAGAGGATATAAAATGAAGGATAAACAAGAAAATACAAATATATATGTACATACATATATATATGTACATATATATGTGAGATTATGAAAGAGGAATGTTAGGGATAGGTAAGAGGTATCACAACTTTAGACAAAAGAAAATAAACTATAGAATTTGTTACCCCCTAAGAGGTAGTATAGCTTAAACTATGAATATATTTAAAAATCTTCATTGTAAATCAGGGAACCTTTTCAACTTCATCTAATTGAAAATTATTTTCTCTGTCAAATTTTCTTATTTATGTTATCTAGATGTCTTCTTTGACCTTATTACCTGCTACTCTATGTCATACTGACATAGGCAGAATAAATAAAAAAGAGAAAGTTAAAAAAGATAAAAAGAAAGGAGAAAGGAGGGGAGAATAAGAAAGTAAAAAGCAGAAAAGAAAAGCTCTCATGTTACAATTAACGAAGGGTGACACTCTTTAAAATTTCCTAAGATAAAATTTTAGTTCATGACTTGAGGTGAGAAATTGAAAGGTCAGAAACCTGGGGTCAAATAGCCAAGGTCACAAGAGATTTCTTTATCCAATCAAGATGTTTCCGAACAGATCATTGACAAGATTTATCCAGTTGCTAAGAATGAAAATAAAGAACTGTCAAATTTTCAATTTATGCTGCTGAGAGTCACCCTGCCATTTGTAAACCTGTGTTTCAGACTTAGTAATTCACTTTACACAAACTGCCAAACTGGTGAAAGTTTAGAGGAATAATACTTGGGGATTATCTAAAATTGCTCTTGTATTATTGGGCAGATGTTTTATCTATCTTAGAACTCTGTGGAGAACCTTTGGCTATAACCCCAGGGTTGTTTGTTCCTCCATTTGCTGATACCTGCAGGTGCTCCGTAACTGAATTTTTTCCCTCTCTTGTAATCAATTGAAAGCTTTAACTGGAAAAGTTTCATCACAAATGACCTTGACCAAATGACATTTATAGCAAGTTAGACTATAATGCTAGGAAACAGCATTATGTTACATAACTATTTTATCACTTTCCCTCTTTAAAACTAGACAAACATAACAAACCACAAGCTATAATAGGCATCCAGCATTTAAAGCATTACTTTGCAAAGCACCTCCTCAATGAAAAATATTGTTTATTTCACAACATCCTTCATTTCTGTAGACTAGGCAGTTTTAAGTCAAAATGATGGCAACCTTTTCTTCCAAATTGATTACTTTGGTTAGAAAACAACTCCATCCTAATGTTCTGCCTTTATACCTTCATTTCATGAAATTACAGGACTAGGACTATTTAAAATATTTAGTATATATATATCTTGCCATTAGAGCAATGATATTACAATCTAATAGTGTCCAAGAATGTGACATTTTAAAATCATTAGTTTTACTATGGACTTAAGGGAAGAGGTTCCTAAAATAAAGCAAGGTTTTGTTTGTAGCACATTTAATTATATTTCTAATTAATATTTTAATTAAAAAATAACTGACATGCTTTGCACAGGAATATCTCTAAGAACTCATTTTTTGTTAAGAGAGAAAACTATATTGATAAATCAGTAAATTATCTCTTACTGGTGCCTACTATCTGAAAATCATGTTTCTGAGACCTGGGGATACAAAGAAAGAAAAAATACAGTATCTGCTCTCATAACCTTATAAATTTTGAATCTACAATGGTGATAGGATTTCTTTAACATATTTATAAAGAAATATCTCTAAAGTCTATTTACGCTTAATTCTGTTGAGCACAGTAGAAATTCATATTTGTTGTTCAGCTATGTCAGACACATCATGATACCATTTCAGTTTTTCTTGGCAAATATGTGTGAGTGACTTGGTGTTTCTTCTCCAACTTATTTTACAGATGAAACAACTGAGACAAATAGAACTATTTTATTTGACCAGAGTCACACAGGTACTAACTGTTGTTTGAGCCAGATTTGTACTCAGGTCTTTCTGACCCAAGATCCCTCCATATATCCACACCACCTAGCTTCCCCAGTATGCACATAGTTACTTAAAATAGTCCCTGTGGTCAGTGCGCTGAGGTTTCCCCTTGTCTATAAGGAAGCTGAGCAGAAATCCAATGTAGTATGTTTAGAATTTGAGGGCATATAACAATCTATGATTTCTGGCCTTAGCCAGAGCAATTATATAGGGAGGGATTATAATGCATTAAGCTTAAATTAGAAAACATTTTAAAAGTCTCTACAGTAGATAGAATACTATTGTACCAGACTCAAATGGATTTATTAAGTTGTCAATGTAATGTCAACAAAATAAATATCGACCTGTGCTTCTCCATCTCTTGTTTATTGTCCGTTTCCTATATCAAATTCATCATTAGAATCCCACAAAATGGAGGCCTTCTTTAATTTCTCCTCATGTCATGAGAATAGAAAACACTCAGTCACACTATCCTTTGCTATTACCATGTAATCAGACATTTTCTTTTCCAACCATATATGCTTCTAAAAACATATTTTTTCCCATGGTTTTATTCAGTGGAAGCTAGATGATGCAGTCGATAGAGCACTGGCCTTGGGGATCAGGAGGATCAGAATTTGAATCCAGCCTCTGATACTTATTAGATGTGTGACCTTGTGCAAGTCACTTAATTCTGATTGCCTCACATCTAGAGCCATCTCTAGTCATCCTAATTTATACTTTGGAGGAGAAAGTGAGGCTGTGACTTAACCCAGCCTCCCTCACTCCAATCTAATTTATGTGCTTGTCATGGCATCCCCTCGCTGATGTCATGGTCTTCTTCAAGATTGAAGGACAAACAATTTAATTCATTCTTTGTATATGTATGCATCATTATGTGATTGTTGTCTATTATTGTTATGCTTTATATGGTAATCATAAATAATTTTTGAGAAAACTATTTGTTTCCAGAACTCACATCTGCAGAGCAGTACTTGTAGACTATGGGATTTAAAAAATGTTTTGGGGAGAAATTTATAGTTATTAGAGAAGCAATATAATTTCCTAAAGATAATATCACTTATTCTTTTCCCACTTCCTTAAAACTAGACTTTACTTACTATTTTCTCTATCTGTCCAAGATATAAATAATGGATTATCTTAATATTTAAGAAATTAAAATATGTTAATAATGAAGATAACAGACATTGATTTTTAAATGTAGCTTTTTGTTTTTTTTCCCAAATTTTTTATCTGTTTAAGGCATTGGGTTTAAGTGACTTGTCCAAGGTCACACAGTTAAGCAATTATTAAGTATCTGAGGCCAGATTTGAATTCACGTCCTCCTGACTCCAGGGCAAGTGCTCTATCCACTGCACCACTTAGCTGCCCAATAGACATTGTTGAAGAAAAATGTATTTCCAAAAGAATAACTTTTTAAACACATCTGCCAGAAACAATTTTAATTACCATTTATTTAATTTCTCATATTTCAGAGAGAGAGAGAGAGAGAGAGAAGAGTGTGTGAGAGAGAGTGATTTTCTATATGTCATATGATATATGTTTAGGTAAAATATAAGTATCCTGAGAAAACCCCATAATATATACAAATAGAAAAATAGAATTATGTTTTTACATTTTTCAATGTTCCAGTAATCTGGTCATCATTCCCTTCTTTCCATGATTATTCCCCTTTAAAAGTAGTGATACTTCTCCCAAAATGAATTGTTGTTGCTGTTCAATACTTTCTGATTCTTCGTAACCCTTCATTTAGGGTTTTCTCATAATCTTTCATTTGGGTGAGCAAACATATCGATTATTTCAGGCATTTCCTGTGATGAAACAACCAGAGATGAATACAAATTTGACTTTTTTTTTTTTTAGGTTTTTTCAAGGCAATAGGTTTAAGTGGATTGCCCAAGGCCACACAGCTAAGTAAAGTGTTTGAGGCTGGATTTGAACTCAGGTCCCCCTGATTCCAGGGATGATGAAAATTTGACTTTCAAATACAAGATTCTAGTTTATCATTTCCTTCTTCTCCAGCTCATTTTAAAGATGAAGAACTGAGGCAAAATTAAGTGACTATTTATTTATTTAGTATCTAAGTATGAAGTATCATCACAAAATAGTCTTCCTGAATCAAGGTTGGCACTATATCCTCTGTTCTAAATTTCATACATAGATTACTCTCTTAAAATGAAGAGAGTATTAAAGGTCCCTCCTTTTAATAAAGAGATGGAATTTCACTTGGTATAGTCTTAGGTTACTCCATTCAGAGGATAACAAAGGAAATTTCCCTTAAATGAATTAGTATGTTAGTTTTCTTCTGGAATATAATGATCTTATATTCCCAAATGATTTTCTTTTCTTACTCTTTGTTTTGAGATTAGTTAGGATCCTTAATATTTTCTTTAATGAAAATATTTTTTAAAAATTCTGAACTATTTTTTTTCTTCAAAAAAGAGATATATTAAAAAAGTCAAGGAATGAGAGAAGATGTACTTGGGAAAAAAGAGAGGAAGAGGTAGAATGAAGTGAATTATCTCACATAACAGAGACAAGAAAAAATTTTATAACTTGGGGGGCGAAGGTAAGTGAGAGTGAATGAATCTTATTCACATTGGAACTTGCTCAAAGAGAGAATATTGGATGTAAAATTTACCTTATCCTAAGGGAAATTATGAGAAGAAGGAAATAAGAGAAGGGGATGATGATGGAAGGGAATGCAGATTGGGGGAGAGGTAGTGAGAAGCAAGGATGCATTGGGTAAGAAAGAGAAAAGAATAAATGGCAGGGAAATAGAATGGAGGGAAATACAGTTAGTAATAGTAACTATGAAAGAAAAAAAAATTGAAGGTTTCCTTGATAAAGACCTCATTTCTCAAACTTATAGAGAGCTGAGTCAGATTTTAGAAGCAATATCCATTCTCCTATTAATAAATAATTAAAAGATATGATCTATTTCCAAATTAAGTAATCAAAGCTATCTATATGGAAAAAAAATTCTAACTTACTATTGATTGGAGAAATGAAAATTTAAACAATTTTTCATTACTATAAGATGGACTAATGGGACAGAAAAGAAAAATGACAAATGTTGGAGGGAAATGTGGGGAAAATGACACATTCATTCACTGTTGTTGGATTTGTACACTGATCCAACCATTCTATAGAAAAATTTGGAAATATGCCCAAAGGATTATTAAGCCCTTCAAACTCTTTGACCTAGCAAAACTACTATTAGATATGAACCCATCAAAATTTTAAAATACAAAAAATGAAAATGATCTATACATGCAAAATTATTTATAACAGCTCTTTTCTTATGACAAAGAATTGTAAATTGAGGGAATACCCATCAATAACTGAACAAATTGTGGTATGTGATTATTATGGAATCCTATTCAGCTATAAGAAATAAAAAGCAGATGCTCTTAGAAAAACCTTGGAATGACTTGCATCAATTGGAGCAAAGTGAAATGTACCATGTACAAAATAACAATACTGTAAAATGATAAGGTATAAATGGCTTATCTATTCTGGGTAATTTAATGACCCAGGACAACTATGAAGGACTTATGATGAAAAATACTATCCATCTTCAGAGAAGGAACTACTGTCTGAATATAGATTGAAGCATATTTTTAAATGTCTTTATTTTTCTTGAGGTTTGCATGTGTGTAAGGGGGAAGACTATGTTTTCTTTCACAACATGACCATTTTGGAAATGTTTTGCATGACTGCATATGTCTAACATATTAAATTGGTTGACTTCTTAGTGAGGGGGTAGGGTGTGGAGGGAGAATGGAAGGGTATTTGGAACTAAAAGTTTTGAAAAATAATTTAAAAAATTTCATTTATATGTAAACAGGAAAAAGTAAAATAGTAAATAAAAAAATAAAAAAAGAAGGAAATGACAAACCTCCAGTTTCTTTGCCAAGAAAACCCAAAATGGTATCATAGAAAGTTGAACATTACTGAAACCAAATAAGCATAATAATTCTATATTGTTTTTAGAACTCTTGGTCAATTATATTATGAAGTATTGAGTTTATTAGTATCTTAATTGATATGACAGATTTATTAATATTTTTTCTCAATTATTCAGGGAATTTGTGATTTCTTTGATGTGGGGAATCCCTCTAATTGTGTAGGTGGCAACTCAATCACATTTTCTTATGCTGTGCAATTCATGCTTACATTCTCTTATACTCTATTAACATTCAGTCTTATGTTGTAAAAATTTATATAGGTATTATCACACTTGCTATTACTGTTCTACTCAACCGTCCATAACTAATCCATACTCTTTAAGATTTCTCCATATCTCCCCAAGCAGATGCACAGTATTTGTTATTCCAAATTCAGAAAATTTTAAAATTCTGGGATTGCCACTTCTTTTCAATGAAGCTTAGTTCTTTACTCTTTTCAATTTTGGTTTTCCCCTATTCAGTCATGGCATAAAACTTGATAGAGGCAAGTCAAAGAAAGGTTGCCTATTACTACACAAGGAAAACGGGGAAGAAAATAACATTTCATCACTGTATTAAACCATCATAACACAGGAGTAAGGGCTAATAGGGGTTGGGTTTTGTCTTCAGCAGTCATACTGTCTGACTCTAAGGGACCACCAGCAACACAACATTTCCTCTAAAAAACAATGTCAGGCACATTATCACTTCGAAATGAGTTGAAAAGGTCAGTTGGTGGGGTACTTGCATTGTTCTTGTAGGATTGGATATAAGAGATTTTTGTGTTTGCATAGTGGAGTGATCATTATGCAATCTTCTTTCCTATTTGCATTCTGTATTAGTTCTTGTTGAATGTAAATGAGATGAGCTTAAAAAATAATAACTATATTGAATTCTGAAGTCCTTCTTGTCATAGTCAGGGTCACTGGGCAGTGCAAAGGCACAATAGAGAATTATGAGACTCTGAAAATAGACAAAGGAGAGAAGCAAGGTAATGTAAGTTAAATCATAAAATGAATTTTATGTATCATTAATTCTGATAACTGATTTTATTGCTTTGGAAAATTATTATGGAAGCCTGCTACAAAATACTTAACCTAATTTAAATTTCAGAACACTTTTTTTGGCAAATCACTAGAAGCAATATTTTTAATCAATGAAGTGGATCTAATTTGTATTTCAGATGCTTCAAAAAAGGGGTGGGGAGGGTGGTCTGCCAAGGTACATACTTTGTGCTTCATAGTCTTGCTTTTAATGCTTTTACAAGGGGTAACACTGAGTAATAGGTTCTCTTTCACACACACACACACACTTGTGTGTATGTGTGTATATATATATATATATATATATGTTTATATAAATACATAATACATATATGTATTTTAAAATCTTCTAAAAGACTAAGAACAAAAACTGTCACTTTAAAATTTTCACAGTAACTTATATTTTATTGATATTTTGAATAGTCATTCATTTTCCAAGATCTACTTTCATGATCACAAAACATTTCTGTTTTGATCATCTTTAAGTGGGAGATAAATTGTGTACAAATTTCTATCATGACTCATGTTGAAAATATAAATTCATTATTCTAGTTCTCACTTTGAACCTGATCCAGAATTCAGTCTAATTTGGAAAGGTTATCTATTTTAATCATGATAATTATTCTTGCTTTGGTCACTCCCTTTACATCTCCTGCATAAGTGATTTCCATTTGGACTTGTATGTGCATCCATCCCCACCTATGGCAAATTTGATTGAATTTGGCAATTTTATAAGCTTTGTTATTATCTTACTAAATTATAGTTCTATCCAGCATTGACCCCTCTTTTTTTGTTATCTTTCCACATTTTAATATAATTTCTTTGAGTTTAAGACAGCTTTATTTGTATGCTCACTTTCAGCACAGTGCCAGATACATAGCAAGGAATAAATAGTTTATACATTTATCTTTCTGTCTTTATAATTCCATCTTTATCCTGGATAGATGAATAACTCATGTTTATTTAAAAAGGGGGTTCCAAAGCATTATTAATTGGTGGGGATGCTAATGGTAGAGGGAGAAAGATTCCCTTCTTACCCATTTGCTCATCATAAAACCTTGGTCAGTGTGAAAACAATAGTGCAAATGAGATGATGCTCTTGTTAGTCTATTGAATATATGCTTTGAATTTCAGTTGTACTTACTGAGAGCTCAGGCTCCTCTTAAGTTTTATTTCTTCCCAGAGCAATTGTCCATGATACTGACATATAAAGCTATTGGTTGTATTTAACCTGAAACCTGGATGAGGTTAGTGACTGTCAGAGTAGAATGGGAGCCAGTACATAAACTGGTCCCTCTCCTGGACACTGTCAAATAATGCATACATTTTAAAATGATGCATGTGTGTTGATGGAAGGAAGAAGTGGATTAACTCTGCTTATTCAAGGAGGATCGGAGGCTTTAAAATCAATGGGCCAAATTCTTCCTTTTATTTATGTGCACATAATTCCCGTTGAAGTCAAGAGGCACATAAATGAAGGCAGAAGGCTGGCCAACTCATTCTGGATATTAACATGCTTTAGCTTTGTCCTAAATTGTTCATATATTTTGTGTGACAAGAAAAGCCAGCTACCCAAAGAGCTTTGAGCTATATCACAAGTGACTGACAAACAGTTTTCTCCTGATATGTTTTCCCTCTAGGCTCAGAGAGAGTGGCAGAATGGAAGAAATACTGGACTATGCATCAGAAAACACCGATTCCAGTCCCTTCTCTGACTATTGCCATGTACTGAGCAAGTTCTTCAGCTTCAATGTTTTTATTAAATCAATCCAAGAAAAATGATTGCTGTAGCTCAGAGGAATTAAGCATGTGGGTCCCATGTGACCTATAATACCCAACTATAGCTGAAACCAAATTAAAATGTGATTGGGAAATGTTTAACCAAATAAAAAAATAAAATAGACTAGGGATAACGTTAGCATATGATTTTTTAAGTCACTGTGCAGTCCAGAGGAATTTTTATATATAATTTAGTGACTCCATTTCTATTTGAGTTTGACAATCAATAGTGAAGTAGAAAGTTGACCTTACAGTTATAAGATTTGGGTTCAAGTCTTGTCATTATCATACCATGTAGAATCACTTATTTTTTCAATGCCCCTGAAAACTTTTTAAGACTACCAATTAATAGCTCAGTTGTCAATCTACCTTAGAGAAGAGTGGATTTCCCCACATTGGTGAAATCTTAACTTCAAACCAAAATGCACTCTACCAGTCATTATTTGTCCTGTAAACATATTCTGCGTCTTTCCTTATGCCTTATCCTATTTCTGAAATCTGTTCTATCTTTTGAGATCATAATCATAATCTAAAGTGCAACTAATATGCTGCACATTCAATGACATCCTCCTGATCCTAAAAAAGTTATTATCTTCTTCAGATGATAATTCTGTTTCAATTTTCAGTTGCTATATTATTGTCTAATAAATTTTTATGTTCAACTTATGTTACCATTGTCTTGAAGAAAAGTGACATGAAGGAAAATCCCATATGTTGACCTCTATTTCAAAACTGGTAAAATGGAGACCATAATAAATTTTTTATGAGGACCACATTAGAGAATGCCAGCCTTATAGTACTATATAAAATGGGAGGTATTATTGTTGCTGTTGTTCTTTTTATCATATTGAAATTTTATGAAAAGTACTTAGCACAATAGTCTCCTTAATGTAAGTGGTTTCACCAAATAATTGCTGAATTGCATTGATTCTAATATTTGCAGTGCCTCCCTTTCCAGGCTATTGTGAGATTCAAATGAAATATTATAGATATGAAAAGCACTGTGGAATCTTATGGCACTAGGCAAATGTGTGCCATTATTTATCAGTGAAAATAGTTGAGAAAAGTTAGGTTCTCTCAAATAATTTAACATACTTTAGAGTGCTGGGGTAGGCACTCTGCAAAATATCATCAAAAACCAATTTTCCAGGTGGTCATCAGACAAAGAACAGGGCACCTGAGCCTCATGGGTAGAAGTTAATCATTCCCTGAAGAAATGAAAATTCTGATCCTCCTAGTAGAACACAGTTTTATACAGATAAGTGTGTCAAAGAACTTTTGAATGGAACATGAGAGTCCCGTTTTTCACAAAAGAAGTTCAAAATGTACAATCTGTGTCATGTAGAGTGATAGATCTTTTTCGAGGAAACCCAGTGTGCCTTCATCACAAGGGAAGCAAGGTTATCAGGAAATTGCATTGGGATACTTATGATTTAATCTTTTCCCTAACAGTCTATTCTACTAGACCCAAAAGTCAAAACTCTCAGGGAACAATTTCAGCCAAGAAAGGAGGCACTCTGACAAATACCTCCATATTTAAGCAACATTATTTGAAATATCATAATCTCATTTTGAGTTTCCAGAACAAAGATGACATACACATATACACAAGATTGGCCTGTGGCAATCTCAGAAGCTATTATATGAGTGCAGAATTATATATATATATATATATATATATATATATATATATATATATATATATATATATATATTAAAATTCTGCACATTTTAGTAATAGGCATAATGTGAGAAGAGAAGGATCAAAAATAGGACTGCAACTGAAAAAAAAGAGGAGGAACTTGCAATTCTACCTAGGGACACTTGAAAGGAGAGAAAAAAGACCCCCCCCAAAAAAAAGATTTATAAATGACTTAAAATTGACTGATGTATTGAGAAAAATAAAGATGCAAAGAAGATAGAAATAATTGGCAATCTGGTTATATGGAGAAAGAGTCAAAGGAAAACTCTTGTTGGTGATGAAAAAGGTACTTTTATCAACATAATTTATAGCATTGGGAAAAGTGTACTTACTAGGCATTGATAGGGATTTTGGTAAAGATCACAGAATGGGAAGATTTAAAATAAGTGCAAAATCTGATTGTTATTATTACTGTTTCCTATATAAATGTATATATATTCTGAATAAGTTAATTAAATGCTTGAGGGTGAAGAGTTCTTTTATTTTCTTTTTTTCTTTTTAAAAAATAATATTTTATTGTTTTTCCAGTTACATGTAAAACAATTTTTAACAGTCATTAATTTTTTTGAGTTTCAAATTATCTTCCTCTCTCCCCTCTCTTTCCCTGAGATGGTATTAGTTTGACATTGGTTATAGATGTGAAATTTTGGCAAAACATCTTTCTATATTGGTCATGTTGTGAAAGACAACACAGATCAATAATAAAAATAAAGTGGAAAATAGTATACTTCCATCTGCATTCAAGTTCCATCAGTTCTTTCTCTTTTCAATTATTTTTAATCAGCTCTTCCTCAGGTATTACCTTCCTTCCTTCCCTCCCCCCCATTAGCTAATATCAATGAGAATTAAACACAGGTTGTTGGTGGGGGGATCTGGGACCCTGAAAGTAAATGAAGTTAGGATATAGAAAAGAAAGAGTAGTTCTTGTTCTCTCTCTCTCTCTCTCTCTCTCTCTCTCTCTCTCTCTCTCTCTCTCTCTCTCCCTCTACCTCTTTATCTCTCTTCTTTTTAGGTTCTTATTTGTAACTAAATATTTATTTTTCTTTAATTTCTTTACACATTACTGAAATATTCTTCTTTAAGAGTAAATATAATCCCCCCCACCAAAAATATGAATCCTCATGAGAAATAAAGTAAAAGAAAGAGAAAAAATGTGTGTCAGTCTGTGTTCTGATACCATCACCACTGTCTCAGGTAGATCACTTTCTTTATCATAAGTCCACCAAAGACGTTACTTCCATATTTTTCCTCAGTTGTTATTGCTGATTGTATTTCCCTCCATCCATTCCTCCCCACTACCATCTATTATATTTTCTCTCTCCTTTCACTCTGTCCTTCTTAAAAAATTGTGCTGTGGGGCAACCGTGTGGCACAAGAGATAGAGCACCAGCCCTGGGACCAAAAGGCCCTAAGCCCACATTCGACCCCAGAGACCCCACAACCACCCAGCCCCATGGCCCAGACAGACCACCCAATCCCAGCATCTTGCAAAAAGTAAAAAAGAAAATGTGTTATATCTGACTATTCTCTCCTGTGATGTACCCTCTCCTCTATCACCCACATCCTCCCTCCCCTCCTCCTGTCCCCCTTCTCTCCTTTTCTTATAGATGTCTATACCTCATTCAGTGTGTATGCTGTTTCCTCTCTGAGACATTTCCAATGGGAATAAAGGTTCCCTCATTCCCTCTTGCCATTCCCCCCTTCCATACCATTGCAAAAGCTACATGAACTGCCTTTTAAAGAAATATCTTAGACTATTCTTCCACTTCTTTCTCTTATTCCTATTACATTTCCCTTTCATCCATTGACTTCAATTTTGCAATATATTATATCTTTAAATTCAACTCTCTCCTGTGCCTCATGTATAAAAGCTCCCTCTTCCTGCTCTAAATTATGAGAAAGCTCAAATAAATATTATCAGTATCATCTTTCCATGCAGGAATACATGCAGTTCATCATCATTAAGTCTCTCATAATTTACTCTTCTCATCCACCCTCTCTGTGCTTCACCTGAGTCCAGTATTTGAAGATTAAACTTTCTGTTGAGCTCTGGTCATTTCAATAGGAACATTTGAAATGCCCCTGTCTCATTGAATGTCCATCTTTTCCCCTGAAAAAGGATGTTCAGTTTTCTGTGTAGTTGATTCTTGGTTGCATTCCAAGCTCTTTGGCCTTCTGGAATATTATATTACAAGCCCTACGAGCCCTTAATGTAGTTGCTGATAAGTCCTGTGTGATCCTGGCCGCAGCACCATGATATTTGAATTGTTTCCTTCTGGTTGTTTGTAATATTTTATCTTTGACTTGGGAATTCTGGAACTTGGCTATAATATTCCTGGGAGGTTGTTTTTTTTTAATCTTTTTCAGAGGGAGATTGGAAGATTCTCTCAAATTCTATTTTGCCCTCTGCTTCTAGGATATCAGGGGAATTTTCCTGTAGAAAGTCTTTAAAAAATGAGGTCAAGGATTTTTTCCTGATCATGACTTTCAGGGAACTCAATAATTTTTAAATTCTCTTTCCTGGGTCTGTTTTCCAGATCAGTTGTCTTTTCAATGAGATATTTCATATTATCTTCTAATTTTTCATTCTTTTTTTTTTTTTTTGCAAGTCAAGTGGGGTTAAGTAGCTTGTCCAAGGCCACACAACCAGGTAATTATTAAGTGTCTGAGACCGGCTTTCAACCCAGGTACTCCTGACTCCAGGGCTGGTGTTTTATCCACTGCGCCACCTAGCCGCCCCTAATTTTTAATTCTTTTGGAATTGAAGTATTGTGTCTTGATTCTCATAAAGTCATCAGCTTCCTTTAGCTCCATTCTACATCTGAAGAATTTCTTTTCCTCGGAGAACTTTCTTATCTCCTTTTCCATCTGGCCAGTTCTGCTTTTTTAAGCATTCTTCTCCTCAATAACTTTTTGAACTGTTTTATTCATTTCATCTAAGCTGGTTTTAAACATGTTATTTTCTTCAGTATTTTTTGGATCTCTGTGACTAAGCTGCTAACTTCATTTTAATGTTTTTCCTACATTCATTTCCTTTCTTTTCCCAATTTTTCTTCTATCTCCCTTACTTTATTTTCAAAATCTTTTTGAGCCCTGTATTTCTCTTTATTTCTTGGAGTCTTTAAATGTAGAGGCTTGAACTTTCTCATCTTCAGATTGAGAATTTTGGTACTCCATGGGAACAAAGTAATTGTCTATGGTCTGCTGCCTTTTTATTTTCTGTTTACTCCTTTACCCAGCTTGTGCCTCGTTTGGGGGTACTTCCTGTGCTTTTGAGTATTATTGGGATACCCCCACCCCAAACCTCTTTAAGCACCTCAATTTGTGAGACTCTGGCTGCTCTCCTGGTCTGTTGAATGACCACAAGTTCACCACTCTGCCCTGAGGCTGTGGTGGTGGTGGGGTCCCTGCTGTACAGGGAGAGTAGACTGAGACCAGGGTCTGAATGTGCTCAAAATTTCAAAGTCTTGTTCCAGGGACAGAGGACAGACCTTGGGAGTTTCCCTCCACTCCCTTATTTTCTGTGAGCTGAGCACTCAGGTTCCTGCTGGGTGGCTCCATGGGCCTGGCTCCATGGGCCTGCCTCAGTTTCCTGGGATCTGGACTGCTGAGCTCTCACTGAGTGCCGTGGCCATTATGAGGGCCTGGGCTTTGTGCTTGATCTGGTAGAGTTCTCCCTGCTGATCTAAGCTGAGCTTGGTGCTACCTGGGGTGCAGGTCAGGAAACTGCTTCTGCTACCAGGAGCTGGTGCTTCCAGGCACCCTGGGGCTGTTCCCAGGAGGCTGAAGTTCCTTTGCTCCAGTATCATGCTGTTCCAACAACTCAGTGGAACACAGTTTTCTCCCTAATTTCCAGGTTTCCTTGGGTTGGATAATTGCCTCACTGGATCTTTCTGTGGGTCCTCTCTCTTGAAAATTTAATTAGTCATAATTTTAAAGTTTTTGAAATATTTTGGGAGAGAGCACCTATGAGAGGCTCCACCATCTTGGCTACCCCCGCCAAAGTTCTTTTCCATGGAGTAACTACACTATTTCAACAGTATTTACCCATGGTACAGGTCTTAAGGATTTTTGTGTCATGGACTCCTTTGGAAATTTAATGAAGACTGAAGACCACAAGTGCACAAAATAAAATATGCAGGATACATTAGATATGTTAAATCTGAAATATTATTTTGCCATAAATAGCTGGTTATTTAAAGCTAGATCTTACAAGAGACATTGAATCTAAATATACAGAATAGTAGAAGTATGTTAGAATAGCAAGTCTGAAAAATCGATATGTTTATATATACATGTATACATACATACATATATATTTATATATATTAGAAAGAGACAGAGAAAGATATAGAAGAGAAAAACTTTTGATTTATTTGGGGTGGAGGTCAGACAGAGATGCATGAATTGAATAAAGCAACTGAACAAAGAAAATCTCTGATGTAAACAATAAGAACAAAAGTTCCTATTATTCCTAGAGACCAATAAATAACAGCAAATCAACACTCATTTTTAATTATTAAGCTTTATTAATAACCTAAATTATGTGTTTCTAAAGGGAAAAATTTCTAAAGAAAAAAAATGATTATCCCTTGAATTGTGCTAATTTTTTCATAAATAGTCATATGCTTTACAATATACAGACACAATAAAATTCATCTTTTTGACACAAAAACTGGCAATGTCACAGATATGTTGATAATTCTACCACTTTAATTGTTCCCAATACTCTCTCTTCACCTTTTCTTGGCTTAGCTTGTAGCAAGGGTTTCAGAATTTATTTTTCTTCTTTACCTTTATCTCTAACATCTTTGTCTGATGGATTAGTTACTACAGTGACTGATGCCTACAAAATGCCTAGAGATAGATAAATTGATACTTTCAGAGAAATGATTTGGAAAGTATATGGAGCCTTCCATCTTACTGCTTGTAAAATCGTTTCTATCCTTCCAAAAAGGATAGAAAAGGAGCCTCTTTTGAGTATCTTGATTTTTTTTTTCTTTTGAGCAAAGATTCTATTTCATAGCCTGAGTTTTACAAGGCTAGGAGGGTGAGCCTGATTGGACAATGGAAAAATCAAAGGGAATATTAAGTGCCTAAATAATTTAATGAATGCATGTCACATTATTGGAGAAAGGGTTTTATGTTTATCATCTAATTTTCCCATTACCAAACTCCTATAAGGATACAGACTTGCAAAACTCAGCAGGGTTTGCAGTGAGCAGAAATAAGAAACCGAGTATAAACCAAAGTTAAAAAATAATGAAGAATTTGTGGGCAGTCATTGAGTTGAGGTAAGCAGAGTAAAAACTACTGGAATAGCATCATTACATCTCACCAGTTTGAATGGTGAGGATGAGCTAGCCCTCAAGATCCAAGAAAATCGATTCACTCTTGATAATCTAGATTCTATGTAAGCAACCCGAAGTTTGTTTTGTTTCTACCTAGCAGTTATGTATATCTATCTATCTATCTATCTATCTATCTATCTATCTATCTATCTATAACCTGTCTGTGTCCAAAACAGACTCAGGGTCTCTGAGAATTTGAGGTATAACCCTCAAAAGGTTCTTAATTAATAAAAAGGGGTGAGCTGGTATAGATCAGAGAAAATGATTGGATTATGAAATAGAATAACCACTTTATGAAGCTGCAAAATAATCCACTGTTATTGTATTGAAAAGTACATGGTAAGGGGGTGAAAGAAGATTAACATGAGAAGTAGGTGCTAAATTATAAGGGATGTTTCAATGACAAATAAATGATTTTGAATCTGATACTGGAGGCAACAGAGAAACATTAGAGCCTATTCTGTAAAAATGGTAACATGGTCAACCTGTGTTTTAAAAAATAAAATAATTTTTGTGAGTGAATGGAGGAAGATTGGGGTGGGGAGACAATTAATTACCATACTTTGTTTCATTAATGCCACTGGTACATGCTACTCTAAATGACTGGATTGTGCTAAAAAATAAATTTTAAAAAAATTGTACATAAAAAACCCAACAGTGTTCTGTACTGACTAAGATTGCCATTATCCATTTTTCTTTCCTTATATTTCATAATGCATTAATGGAAAAATATGAAAGGAATCTTCTTCCAATTCTCATTGGAACCTTCCATTTAACTTCTAGTCAGAAAGATGTTCTTACATACTGAGAAGTTTAAAACATGTAGTCAATGTATGTCAGAGGTGGGAAGTAAATCCTCATCCTGACCCTAAAACTAATTTCTATCCAAAGTAAGGAATAATTACTTAGGATAACATGTCCAAAATTGATGACTTAGAGAACATTGGGAGTAGTGACAGTGATTGGAAGGTAAGGGGTCAAAAAGCAAAGGGAACCCTGAGAAGTTATGAACAAAATCTCCCAACACAAGGGAAGGTATGATCAAAATGCTCATGATCTTTCTCCTAAATCAAAGCAAAAGTAATCAAGCAGAAGTTCTCTTTTTGGGGGAAGAGAGGGAGGAGCCCTTTTTGATACCTGATGACTTGATATTATTTTTCACCATTGTGATCAATCAAATTTCATATATTTCTCCCTGAAGTTTTGATTGCTAAATGTACTATTTTCAATCATCTTACTGCTTATTCTTTTTTCCCCTTTCTATCCTTTCTTTGATGTCAAACCTTATGACACAAGATTTTTTATTATTTTTTCTTTCTTTGTCTTCCTTTGGATTTTTTGGTCTTGATTCTCCCTCTTCTTAAATGATAATTTTCTCCAAGGCTCTATCTTTTTTTCTTTTTCTTTTTGAATGCTATTTTATATTATTTTTTCAATTGCATTAAATGAAAAGCATCTTTTTGCAAGCTCTTGAGTTCCACATTTTTCTACCTTCCTTTCCTCCCCTCCCTCAGAAGAGTGAGTAAACATATTCTACATTAATCAAGTTGTGAAAGAAAAATCAGAAATAAAGGGCAAAATCATAAGAGAGAAAAAAACATAAAGCAAGTTTTAAAAATGATTTTTTTCTATATGTTTCTAATATTTTCCATCACAAATCTGTAAGAATTGTGCTTTGTCATTCAACTGCTGAAAGGAGCTAAGTCCATCATAATTGATCTTCACCAAATGTTGCTGTTTTTATTTAAAATAAAAAGTATGCTTCATTCTTAATTCATTTACCATCATCTACTCCTCTGGGGTTGTAAATATGTTTGTATTTATTTCCTTTGCTGTCAAACCTTATGACACAAGATTTTTGATTATCTCTTTCTTAGTCTTCCTTTGTATTTTTCTGTCTTGACTGTCCCTCTTCTAACATGATCATTTCCTTCAAGCTCTTTCTTTCTTTTTTATTTCTTTTGGAATGTTGTTTTATATTATTTTTAATTACATATAATTATAGTCATCTTTTTGCAAGCTCTTGAGTTACACATTTTTCTACCTCCCTTTCCTCCCCTTCCTCATAAGAGTGAGTAAACATACACATATGTTTAACATAATTCAATATTAATAAAGCTGTGAAAGAAGAATCAGAACTAAAGGGAAAATGGAGACTGAATGGAGGAAGACTGAGGTGCGGAGACAATTAAATGCCATACTTTGTTTCATTAGTGCTATTTTCCCATCTATTCTATGCTATTTTCATCTCTTCAAGAAATACATATCTAGTATTGACTTTGCTAGGTATGATTTTTTTAGACCTTTGACATAGTTCCAAATTGCTCTACAGAAGGCTTGAATCATTTTGCAGTTCCTCCAACAGTTAATTGGTGTATTCTTATCTTACATTTCCTCCAACATTTGCTATTTTCTTTTTCTGTCCTATTATCCAATCTAATAAGTGTACTGTAGTGCCTCAGAATTATACTAATTCATATTTATTGAATCAGTATTGAGATAGGCATTTTTAAAAATATGGCCTTATACAACATTGATAACCTCATGTGAAAACTGTCATACCTTTTGATCATTTATCAATTTTGGAATAGCTCTTATTTCTTATAAATTTGACTCAGTTCTCTATATTTAAGAATAGAGGCCTCTATCACAGAAAGTTGTTTCAATTTTTTTTCCATTTTTACTATTGCTAATTTGATTATTCTCTATCTTATTCCTCCCACTCCCTCATATTCTGTTCTCTCTCTCCTTTCAACCTATCCCTCTTCAGATCTGTTCTGGTTTTGACTATCCTCTCCTACAATCTACCTTCCCTTCTAACACACATCTCACTTTTCTTCCATCCCCTTTCCCTCCTACTTTTCTGTAGAGTACGATGTATATATATATTCCCATTTGATTTTGCATATTACTCACTTCTGAGCCATTTCTGATGACAGTAAGACTCATTCACTCCCCCTCCCACTCCTTCTTGCTTATTTTATGTCAAATAATTTACCCCATTCTTCTTCCTCCTTTCTCTTTTTCCTAGTATATCTTCTCTCACCCCTTAGCTCCATCTTTTTAATACATAATTCCTTCATATTCAGCTCCTACCTTTGCTTGATATATAGATACAGATGATATAGATATAGATATATTGAATATATTTAACATATATATAGATGTATTTTTCTTTGGAATCTAAGTGTTATGGGGAAGAGAGCTAGGCTTAGAGTTGGGAGAATCTATGCTCAAATCAAATTTCAGATATTAACCATACATGATCCTGGATAAGTCACTTGAATTCTCAGCCATAGTTTATTTGAATGTAGCAGGAACAAAATAATAGCACTTACCTTACAATGTTTTTATAAGGCTCAAATTATATAATATATCTTATAAATCATAAATTCCTAAAGAAATTTTAGCTATTATAATTTCCCATAGTTGTAAAATGACAGGATAGAAATTCATTCACTTTAACTCATAAAGAAAAATATTTTGAAAACTTGGAATACAATGCGCTTATTATCCTTATTATATTATCATTATAATAAGATAATCTTATGGTTTGAAAGTACCTTAGAAATATTCTTGGGTTTACTTCATAGATCCACAACAAAGATGCAGTCATTTTTACAATTTTATAAGTTTATAATTAGTTCATTGGAAGAGAAACTACTACCTCCAGAGGCAGCCATTCATCCCTCTTTAGAAGACCATTAAATTAGAAAATGCTTTATGATATTTAATTGATATTTTTCCTCTATTCACTTTCAATCATCATTCTGAGCTTTAATTTCTGAATCAAAGTTATCCCTGTTTATCCCAGGAAAGTCTTAATTCTTTTCATCTCCCAAAACCAAGGTTAACTATTTCCAGTTACATTAAAAATTTTCATTTTCTTTGCCTGATTAACTTAATTCCTATTTTTCTAAATCTCTCAAACTTTAACCTGTAAACATATTTTTATGGGAGCACAAAGACAGTTTACCCAGTTTTGCTGGGGAAATAGCTCTTGATTATAATCATATTCATATATGTATCATATAATCCACCCACAGGTATTTTTACAGTGAGTTATTTCAAATTTTCTTCTATTTTTTTTCATTCTTTTGACTATATTTTATTCTTGAAGTCTTATGGAATCATTAGCTTCTAATTTAAAGAATTATTTTCTTTTAGTGAGTTTTTATACATCTTTTTGTCATTTGGCCAATTCTGCTTTCTTCTATTTTATTTTATTTTATTATAAACATTATTTTATTTTTCCCCACTGCAAAGACATTTTAAATACTCATTTAAAAAATTTGAGTTGCAAATTTTCTCTCTCTCTCTCCCTCACTTCCCCTACTCCCTGAGATGTTAAGCAACTTGATATAGATTATAAATGTTCAATCATGCACAACATTTTGCCATATTAATAATGTTGTAAAAGAAGACATAGACTCAAAGGGAAAAATATAGAAAGTGAAAAACATTATACTTTGGTCTGCAGTCAGATTACATCATTACTTTCTCTGGAGAACAGCATTTTCCATCATGAACCTTTGGAATTCTCTTTAATCATTATAGTGATTAGAATACTGAAATCATTCACACACATCTTACAGTATTTTCATTACTGTGTACAATCTTCTGATTTTCCTAACCACACTTTGCTTACATATAAGTCTTTCCAGGTGCTTTTTTTACTTTCTTTTTTTTTTACTTTCTGAAGTCATCCAGTTTGTCATTTCTTTCTTTTTTTTAAGGTTTTTGCAAGGCAAATGGGGTTAAGTGGCATGCCCAAGGCCACACAACTAAGTAGTTATTAAGTGTCTGAGATGGGATTTGAACTCAGGTACTCCTGACTCCAGGGCCTGTGCTCTATCCACTGCACCACCTAGCCGCCACAGTTTGTCATTTCTTATAGCACAATAATATTTATTTTCAATCATATTTATAAAGTTTATTTAGCCACTCCCCAATTTAAGGATATCCTTTTAATTTTCTATTCTTAGTCACTACAAAATTAGCTGCTATAAATAGTTTTGGGGTACAGGTAGGTTTGCCTTCCTCCCTTTTTTGAATCTCTTTGGAATATAGACCTAGCAGTGGTATTGCTGGATTAAAGAGGATGTAGAGTTTTCTGGCCTTTTGGTCATAATTTCAAATTGTTCTCAAGAACTAGTTTACAACTCCACCAATAATATATTTGTGTACCAATTTTTCTACATTGTCATTTTTCCTTTTCTCTCATAGCAAATCTGAAAATTGTGAGTTCCCACATCAGAGTTGTTTTAATTTACATTTCTCTGATCAGTAGTGTTTTGCAGCATTGTTAAGGCAATTGTTAATGTCATTTATTTCTTCTTAAACAAAATGACTTTTCCTATCCTTTGCCCATTTGTCAATTGAGGAATGGTCTTGTACTTTTTAAATTTTACATCATTTCTATTAAAGCTACATAAGTTACCAAAAAAATACAAGATTGAAACAAGTTTTCATCTGTTGATATCATGGAGGATCTTCAGTGAAGGTCTGTCTCTTTAAGGGAAAAGGGGAAGTAAAGGCCAGCTAGGTGAGCAAGCAGAAAAGTCCATGGGGGAGCTTTTACCCACAGTGTGTCCAGGTCCCAGCAGCCAGACAGCAGCACAGGTCCCAGAAGCTAGAAAGAAAGCCAGCAGGGAGGACCCAACCTTGATAAAGTCTGAAATCTGGGAACACTGGGGCAAAAGACAGGACTGAATAGGGAACAAACCACTGCATAGGCACAGCCTGGACTTAAAGGAAGAAATAAACCTTTGCATTGGCAATGTCTGGGCGACATAGGCAACAATCTTGACAAGCAATAAGCCAGGGATCAGACCCTAGCACAAAAAACTCAGAATTATACTGTGTATACCCCAGAAGCAAAGCTCAAAGACTTAAAATGAGCCAAAAAATTAAAGAGCACTAACCATAGAAAGTTACTATGAAGATAGAAATGATAAAAATGCCTTCTCAGAAGACAAATTATCTGCTTGGGAAGTCTCAAAGAATTCTATTAATTGGACTCAAATTCAAAACCTCATAAAAGAACTTAAAAAAGAATTTAAAAACCAAAGAATAAAAATGGAAAACAAGAAATGAATGTAGAAAAACTATGAAAAATTTTGGGAAAAGAGACATTTATCAGAGATACTGGCAATAAAATATACAAAATTAGCCAGTTTTCTGTTTTTCTTCTAATCTTGGTTGTATTGGTTTTGTTTGTACAAACTCTTTTTCATAGAATGTAATAAAATTAAAATTGTCCATTTTACATCTAAATGCTCTTTATAGACTTTTTGGTCCCAAATTCTTTCCTTCCCCATAGAGCTGAATGGAAAACTATTCTTGACTCTCCTAATTTGTTTAAGTTATCACCCTAGGGGCAGCTAGGTGACACAGTAGATAGAGCACTGGCCCTGGAGGGTCTGAGATCTAGTTGTGTGACCTTGGCCTTGCAACCCCCTCCCAAAGTTATCATCTATTTTGATATTCTCTGGGTATATACTTCTTGTTTCCAGTTTTTCCATCAGTATTTGTTAAGTAGCAAGATTTTATCCAAAATCTGAGGTCTGTGGGTTTAGTAACCATTAGATTACTATGGTCATTTACTACTGAGTTTTGTGTACCTAACTTATTCCATTGATACACTACTCTATTTCGTAAACAGGACTAGATAATTTTGATGATTACCACTTCATAACACCCTATAACTAGGTCACTATCCTTCATCTTAGTTTTCATTAATTCCCTTGATATTCTTGACATTTTGTTCTTCCAAATGAATTTTGTTATGTTTTTTCCTAGCTCCATAAAAATAAATAAACATTTAGCAGTTTGACTAGTATGTTACTGGGTAAATAAATTTTGGTAGCATTACAATCTTCATTATATTGTCTCAGCCTGTCAATGAGAAATTAATATTTTGTTCAGATATGATTTTTTGAGAAAATTTTTTGAGAAATTTTTTTGAGAAATATTTTTGATAAAAAAATGTTTTTCAAGAAAAGTGATTTGTAATCGTGTTCATATAATTCCTGAGTTTGTCTTGTAAGTAGACTCTCAAATTTTTATCTTGTCTACAGTTATTGTAAATGCAATTTGTCTAATGAAGTTAATAATTTTAACCAGTTGTTTCAGTAGATGCTCCATCCCATCCCATACCATTAGCTGAAAAGAACGATAGTTTTGTTTCCTCTTTGCTTATTATCATTTCTTCAATTTTTTTCATATTTTACTATCATAACTAACATTTCTAATATAATATTGAATAAAAAAACTGATAATGGATATCATTGTTTCACCCTTAATCTTAAAGGAAAGGTTTTTGCCTTATTCCTAATAAGGATAATGCTTGCTGGTGGTTTTTGGTAGATTCTATTTACCATTATTATTTCTAGGTTTTCTAATGTTTTTTAATACCAATCAGTGCTGTATTTTTTGGGAAAAGAATTCTGGATCTATTGAGAGAATCATGTTATTTCTGATGATTTTTGTTCTTTATTTAGTCAATTATTCTGATAGTATTCTTAAAAATGGAACCAATCTTATGTTCCTCCTCCAAATCCCTGGTCATAGTTTATGAACCTTGCAATATATTGTTGCAATCTCCTTGCTAGTATTCAGTTTTCTTGCATCAATGTTCATTATGAAAATTGATCTGAAGTCTTCTTGTTTTCTTTAGGTGTTAACATCATATTTTTGTCATTGAAGGAAATTCAATTTATATATTCACCTATCTTCTCAAATAGTTTATATACTAGTCACTTCATTTTAAAAAGAATGTTTACATAAGTGAATACTATAGAATATTATTGTTCTACAGGAAATCATAAATGGTTGGACTCTAGAGAAGCATGGAATGACATATGGGATCTGATGCTGAGCAAAGGGAGTAGAACCAAAAAAAATGTACACAATAACAACAACATTGTGAAATGAGCAACCTTGATGGTAGCAGCTCCTCTTAGCAGTTCTGAGAGCTAGGAGAACTGTATTAGACTGGCTATGGACAATGCTATCCCTATCCAGAGAAAGAAAAACATAACAAAAGAAAATACACACACATACACACATACAAACACACATGCACTCACACAGACACAAAATAACCCACCATTCAGAATCTTATGAATCCTTTATAAAAATTATTTCATTGTCTCTTTCTCTTAATCCTGATTCCTTAAACTGAAAATAACTAATATGTAAACATGTTTATCAAAATATGTATGTACAATGCTAAACTGACTGTTTGCTGTTGAGGAGCGTGGGGTGGGAAGGTAGGATGGAAGGAAAGTTTGTAACCTAAAAATATACATGTGCCCATGTTTGAAAATTTAATAAAAAATAAAAAGTATATTTTCATGAAATATAATCTGCAAGATTAACAGATGTGGAACTATAAAACTATAACTATAAAATAGCAAAATTTAATTGAACAAGTAATCAATATGCTCACTAAGAAAACCATTGCAACCAAGTATAAAATGAAAGCAGAAAGTTAGGAAATAATATTTATATTGTGTCTTTGATAAGGGTTTCATTTCTCAAATATGTAGAGAAGTGAGTCAAATTTATAAAAATACCAGCCATTCCCAAAATGATAAATGATGAAAAGATATGAACAGCTTTCAGATGTAGAAAACAAAACTATCTTTTTGCATATTAAGAAGAGTTCTAAATTATTATTGATTAGAGAAATGTAAATTAAAACAACTCTGACAACTCTAACATGTATCATACTGGCTAATATGACAAAAAATAAAATGATAAATGTTGGAAAGGATGAGGGAAAACTGGGACACTGATGTACTTTTGAACAGATCTAACTATTCAGGAGAGTAATTTGGAACTATGTCTTAAAGGATTATAAAACTGCATATTCTTTGATTTGGTTAAGCTTTTGATCAATACCAAATCTGCATTCCAAAGAGGTCATGAAAAAGGGAATATGATATACCAAATCATTTATAGTAGCTTTTTTGTGCTAGAAAAATAACGAAAATTGAAGGATGCTTATTAATTGGGGAAAGACTGAACTAGGTTTGGTTTATGAATGTAATGGAATGCTATTATGCTATAGGAAAGGATAAACAGGTAGATGCAGGAAAACCTGGAAAGATTAGTACAAATTGGTGCAAAGGGAAATGAGCAGAACCTGGAAAGCATTGTACACAGTATCACCAACATTGTGAAATGATCATCTATGAACAACTCAGCTACTCTAAGCAACACAGTGATCCAAGACAAGCACAGAGGACTCCCAGTAAAAGCTATTTATAGTGGCATTATGAACTGATGGACTCTGAATATAGATTAAAGCATAACTTTTTCCTAACTCCATTCTTTTTCATGTTTTTTGTTTTTATCTGTTCTTTCACAACTTTACCTAATATGGAAATATTCTTTACATGATATATTATATATGTATAATCTAAATTAAATTGCCTACCATTTTCGGAAGAGGCAAGGGAGAAAAAGAGAAAAAATATGCAACTGAAAATCATGTAAAAATGAATGCTAAATGCTGGTTTGACATGTAATTAGGAAAAATGAGATATACTGTTTAATAAAAGAACTTATGTTAGTAGTCAAAGCGTTTTTCGTTCTACACCAGGGTTACCACAAAAACCCATAATGTAAGTCAGTGCTAACTTGAATTGTGGTACTGGAGAAGACTTTTGAGAATCCCTTAGACAGCAAAAAAAAAAAAAAAGATCAAATAGATCAATACTTAAAGAAATTAATTCAGGCTACTCATAGAAAGCTCAAATACTGAAACAGAAGCTTAAATGCTTTGGTCAAATAATGAGAAAGTGGGACTTACAGAAAAATATTCTGATATTGTTAAAGATTGAAAGCAAAAAGAAAAAGGGACAACAGAGGATAAAAGGAATGGATAATGTCATGGAAACAATGACTGTCTTAGAGAAATAGGGGTATGTAGAGGGGCCGGATGTGTCCATAGAGTCATGAATCCTCAGACATAACTGAAAGAATTAACAACAAAATATAAAGCAAAAAGTTAAAATATTGGCCAGAATTTCTCTAGTTTCAGCTTTTAGTCTACATAATATTGTTCAGAGAAGGGTTTTATTGTTTTGGATTATTAAAAGTTTATTTAGATATTTTTAAGTCAAAATGGGGGAGGAAAAAAGTAAATTTGTCATTTAACAAGAATGAGGGATAACAGATGGTCAGGCTATGTGATACATTAGTACCCACGCAATGACAAGAAATGTATAATGAACTTACAATGTAAGATAGACCCCTCAGATGGTGGATTTATACATGGAAGTGGTCAAGAATTGCCTCAGAGAGATGTAGATGGGTTGCAATCTGTATATTTGGAGATAGTAATCCATATTGCTAAGATAGCAGACACATACAAATATGATTATTTTGTTGAGAAAAGCATATGTAGATAAATTCTCCTTTAATTATTTTTGTGTGTATAGTAAAAAATTTAAAAATAGAATTAAACCACTCAGATTCCCTGATTCTTAGTTTCTGCAATTCTCTAACCCTAAAATATCACAAAAAGTCACATGATAAGTTGTTGAGAAATCCAATATGAACAATTAAAAAAGTTTCTGACCCCACTAAGTATCTCTGCCCTGAAACTATTGCCATTATTTATATTACTTATTTATATTATATATAATATATTATATTATAGTACTAATCATTAAGGAAATTTTCCCTTCAGGCTGTCTTAAAATTGTACTGTCATAGATGCTTTCTCTATTAATACTGTTTGTAGACTTTAATTTTTTTTTATTCTGTGCTAATATTCTCTAGATCTTGACAAATAAGCTTTACATTATACATATATATATATACATACATATATATATATATATAAATTCTTAGAACATGTAGTTCAAAATTTTCATTTTACTAATAACAAACTGAAATCCATAGAGAAGAACTGACTTCATCAAAAATACATTTTTATGGCAAGCCCCAAACAATGAGTATATTAACTAAGAAGCAGAGATGAGATTTGATTCCAGACCTTTTGACTCCTAATCCCAAACTCTTTTTTTAACTTCATCAAACCCTGAGAAGAAAAGTCACTGTGAATGTGTGCATGTGTTTGTGTGCATGTGTGTGTGTTTGTGTGTGTTTGTGTGTGTGTGTTTTAATATCCCCAGAATATCTTTGTATCTTCTATATGGAGGAAAAAACAGATTTACAGTTTTCAAAGACTCTTATGTCTTCTCATGTAATGATAAACTCAACACGCCTCCTCTGTCCCCAGATGCTATCCTTCCAGAATGTCTGAGAATTGCCAACAGCAATATTCCTTTATTGCTTTTTAGAACTGATCACAATATGTATCCTTAAAACTTCACCCTCCTGGGTTGGTTTAAATAATGTGCATTGTTTTTACAAAATAGTTTAAGACAATATATCTGGAAAACACATGTTGTGCCCTGGAAGGCATAAGTCTTTGCATAGTGTAGAATGTATCTTTCTGAGGCTATACCTCTTTTCTGTGTGTCTAGCCTAGGTAGTTTTCCTTTTTGCATAGTACCTTCTTATTATTTACTTTTCCACTTAATATCTATTGAATGTTCTGACTCCAGCATTCATGCCTAACAAGAGGTTTTCTCAATATCTGATAATCATACCTTCCTCACTTTCTCAGCTTATTTACCTCATCCTAAAGGAAATTTTTTTTAACCCCCAGAACATCAGTGAGTTGATCTCATGCTCAAATTATCCTATATGTTTAAATATAGTATCCCAATAATAAAATGCTTCTTGAGAGTAATGATTAATTTTCATTTTTTTTTTTTTTGCTACCTAGTCTGGCATTTGTACAATGAGAATGATCATCCCTTTAGATAACTTTTGTGAAATGTAGCACAACAATGATCAACCAATTAGAGCTATGTGATAAGCAGATAAGCAAACTATGACTTTCAGAACTGATTGAAATTTGTAGCAACCAGGTTAATAATAAGTATCAGTGAAAATTTACTCTCTGCATTTGTGTGTGTGTGTGTGTGTGTGTGAGAGAGAGAGAGAGACAGACAGAAAGATGCATAGACACACACACACACACACAGAGAGAGAGAGAGAGAGAGAGAGAGAGAGAGAGAGAGAGAGAAACATTGCATATGACAGAGGGGCAAAGAGAAAGTGACAAACAGACAGAGACATAGACACAGACACAAACAGAGAGATCAAGACAGAGGAGGAGGTAGAGCCATAGCCAGGAACACATAAAAAAGGTTTTTTGAGAATAAAATAATGTATGTATGTGTATATATAGATATATATACATATATATGCATATAGAGACAGAGACAGAGACAGAGACATAGACATAGACAGAGATAGACATAGACATAGAGATAGACATGGAGATAGAGATAGAGACAGAGACAGAGATGATAGAGATAGAGAGAGATAGAGATAGAGACAGAGACAGAGACAGAGACAGAGATGATAGAGATAGAGATAGATAGAGATAGAGACAGAGATAGAGATAGAGATGAGATAGAGATAGAGATAGATAGAGATAGATGATAGCGATAGAGATAGAGACGGAGATAGAGATACAGATAGAGATAATGCTTCTATAAAGGGTGTCTAGAAGGATACATATAGGAAACTGGCTTTAGAATCAGGAAGCTCAAGTTCTTTCCCAGGTGAGTCATTTAAACTCTTAATCCTCCCACTACAATTCAGTTTTATAAATTTCAGAAGGTTACTTGATCAGCACCAAAATGAAGCTTCTTCAGTCCTGCAAAAAATGAAAATTTGATTTGTTTCTTTGTTTCTTTGGTTTTGAATTACCTTAGATAATATATTTCAGAAACTTAGTGATTATGGATTGTCATCCTGATGAATGGGTAAATACTTCCAATGATATAGTACACTTAATCTATTTCTGTTCATTTTGCTCAGCTCTTCTTTGTATCCTTGTATAGAACAGAAGTTATGTACCCCAGTTATGCACAACATTTTGGACTCTCCCTTATAGTCTTCTACTTTGGAGGAACATTAACTGAACAAATAGAGTGTTCACTGATTTTTTTTCTTGTTCTTGATATCTGGTCAATCTTTTTTTAGTCATCAATTTCTCTGAAATTTTTAATTGATATTTTATTTTTCTAAAAATATATTATGGAAGTTTTTCAATGTTCATTCAAATACATATCATATTTTTAATCTACATAACTTCCTTTCCCCCTCTCATCAGTGGAGAACAGTCAGGTGAATACTGTACATATACATTTGTTACGTATTTACAATTAGTCATTTCAGTATGAGGAATTATGGTTAAGGGAAATACCTAAAAGAAATCTTTTAAAAGTGAAGGTAGTATTCTTCAGATTCTGAAAGGTTTTTTTTTTTTTTGGTTTTGCTTATTGTTTGTTTTGTTTTTCTTCCTCTGAATGGGGATAGCATTGTCCATATCCAATCTATTAGAGCTGTTTTAACTCTCTGAACTGCTGAGAGGATCTGTTTCCATCAAGGTTGATCATCTCATATTATTTATTATTTATAGGGAAATCTTGGATGAGGAAATGTTCTCTACCAATGCAGACGAACAACTTTGTTGATGTGTACATTGTTCTCTTGGTTCTACTCCTTTCACTCAGCATGAGGTACTGTAATTTATTCCATGCTTCTCCAGAGTACAATCATTTATGATGTCTTTTAGAACAATAGCATTTCATAACATTCATACACCATAATTTGTTCAACCATTCCCCAATTGATGGGCACTCCCTCAATTTTCAATTATTTGTCACTTCAAAAGGAGCTGCTATGAATATTTTGGAACACCTGGAACTTGATCATTTTCCCTTTTGCCATCTGAATTTTTTTTGCAAGACAATGGAATTAACTGACTTTCCCAAGGTCACACAGCTAGATAATTATTATGTGTCTGAGGCTGGATTTGAACTCAGGTCCTCTTTGCTCGAGAGTCGGTGCTCTATTCACTGTGCCATCTAGCTGTTTTTATTTAATTTTTTAAAAAATATTTTATTCCTCTAAAATCTTTATTTAATGCCTACAGTCTTATAATTCCCATCTTACATATCTCTTAAATGCCATCTTGAAGATCCTCAGTGTCATTTCTGTACAGCCAGTAATATTTTAGGGCTCATGATTATATATTAATAATTGAATATACATTTTCTTTCTAATTTTATCATTTATTGGGAAATCCTGGATGAGGAAATGTTCTCTACTAATGCAGATGAACAACATCTCTGCATGTGTGCATATAAACATATATAATATACATTAAATTTTATGTATTTTATTTTTAATTTATGAAAAGAACAAACATTTCCATAAAGTAGTAGAAAATAATGATTCCATATGAAATTGCAAATCTACTATTTGAAACTTACTATTCCTTTTAAATATATAATACGGTTATGTAAATTCTTTTATTTTCCCTTTTTTCCTTCCCCCTCCCAAATATGACTACCATTAGTGACTTACCCAAATTCACAATTAGTATGTTTCAGAATTTGGTTTAATCCAAGACTTTTGATACTGAAGTATCTCTTCCTAGTCTCTCTCTCCAACTGCTATGTGAAACATCAAAAAGCTTCATTAGGAAATCATATTCCAAAGCCAACATATGGGGCAGCTAGGTGGCTTAGTGGATAGTGCACCAACCCTAGTGTCAAGAGAAACTATGTTCAAATCCAGCCTCTAGTGGTTCGACACTGTAAAACACTTTCTCAAGAAAGAAAGGGGGGGAAAAAAAAAGCAAAAACAATTCCCCCTAAGCCAAGACCAGTTGTATACTTTTTCTCCTCACCAGGCTTTATGTGTGAAAGAGAATTTGTGCCCCTGTTTTATTTTTCTTTTTTTTTTTTTCTAATTTTAGGTCAATAGATATTCTAAAGAAAGCATTCAAGTTACTGAAAAATGCATCAACACACTCAAAGATTCTATTAGCAACTGTCATGAGGTATAGAGACTCAACAGTAGTACCCTACCTGAAGACAGTGGTAGAAAAAGAATGCCTTTTGATTGTCGCAGCTGTAGGGAGTGTGACTAATCATATGGAAAAAGGTGTTGGCTTGGTATTGTAGATAGACATCATCACTCAGAGATAAGCTGAGTTACATCTAATGGGAACCTATGAGGTTTCCAAGAAAGGAGAAATGAATATTCAGGTAAAAAAACTTGGCAACAATTCCTTGTTAAATGGGCCTTTATAATTTAAATTTTCACCCACTCTTTCAAGTGATCTGTTCTATGCAAAGGAAGAATACATACCTATTTGAAGAGCTGAAGATTGTTTTGTATAAACTGTTTCTTGCTATGTCTCAACATAGCCCTTTCAGTTATTAATTGGCATCTTAGTTTTCCAAATACTTGCTATGAAAGTTTTTCAACATTCCTCCATATACATGTATATTTATAAGTTACATTATTTCCTTCCACCCACCCTTACTACTCCTCTCCTCCCAGCAGTGAATAGTCAGGTTAATATTATGCATATACATTTGTGTTAAACATGTTTACAGATTAGTCATTTTGATATGAGGAATTAAGATTAAAGGAAAGAAGTACATAAGAAAATTTTTAAAATAAATGAATGTAGTATACAACAGATTCTGAAGGATTTTTCTTTGTTTTGTTGTTTTTTGTTTTGTTTTTTCTTACTCTGGAAGAGATAGCATTGTCTATAGTCAGTCTAATAGGGTTGTCCTTACTCTCTGAAGTGCTGAGAGGAGCTGCATCCAGCAGAATCGATCAATTCAGAATCAATCTGATCAGCTCAGATCAACAAAAACTCAGAATGTTTTTGTAAATGTGTACAATGTTCTCTGGGTTCTGCTCCCTTCACTCAACAACATATCCTGTAATTCTTCATAGGGTGGAGAAAACACAGATAAGTAGTAATTTAATTAAAGAAATTTTTAACTTCTTCATTAGGGAACTAGAGTAGTATAAAAGAAGGAATACATATTTGAAAAAACCTCAGAGTTAAGCTAAATTCAGTCACTTACTCCTTAATACATCACTTCATTTCTCTTTATTTAAAAATTTTATTTAAGGTAATGGGGTTGTGACCCAAGGTCACATAGCTAGACAATTATTAAATGTCTGAGGTAGGATTTGAACTCAAGTACTACTGAATACAGGGTCAGTGCTCTGTCCACTGTGCCACCTAGCTGCTCATGCTCACCACTTTACTTCTCTTTATCTTAGTTTGCTTATGGATAAAATGAGAGTTGAACTAGATAACATCATGAATCAGTTCAGACCAGGCAAAAAGACAATCCCCACTCCTAAGAGAATACTGAGATATCTTTAAAGAAAGAGGGGCTATTCAGACTAGTTTGTTAATAGGTTTTATTGGGGAGAGCTTACACATGAAGCTTGCCCTTGGGCCATAGACCAACAGTGGTAGATCACCATATCTCCATAAAGTGAAGTTAGATATTCTATAGAAATAGATCAGAGAAGGTCATGGGATAGCACTGATTTTGCAGTTAATTTTATCTATGATTCACAAGGTCATGTCCTCATATTCTTCCTCTCATCGTATACTCTATCCCTTGCTATTTACCTATACATTCTTTCTGGTAGTACCTTCTGCAAGATTCCGTGAATTGTACTTGAGTAGTGATGATAATGTTTGTTCTTCAGTTTTTATTTGTTTTTTTTTAATTTTAAAGATTTTATTTATTTTGAGTTTTACAATTTTCCCCCAATCTTGCTTCCCTCCCTCCATCCCCCACAAAAGGCAATCTGTTAGTCTTTACCTTGTTTCCATGATTTACATTGATCTAAGTTGAATGTGATGAGAGAGAAAATCATATCCTTAAGGAAGGAAAAATAAAGTATAAGAGATTGCAAAATTACATAATAAGATAACTATTTTCACATCAACTGAAGCAAATTATATTTTGCTCCAACCTTTTACTTCTACTCTGTGTATCTCTCTACTTCAAATGAGTTTATTGTAAGCAGCATTTTGTAGGCTTCTGGTTTTTAATTTACTCTGCTATTCGTTTACATTTTAAGGGAGAATTCATCCCATTCACATTCAAAGTTATAATTACTAACTCTTTATTGCCCTCTCTGCTATCTTCCCTCTGTATTTTTCCTCTTTTTTCCCTTTATTCATATTCTTCAATATTTTGTTTCTGAATACCACCACCTTCAGTGTGTTTGCCCTCCTATAACAACTCCCCCTCCCCCTTCTTTCCCCTTTTCCCTTCCTCCTATCTTTCCTTCAGTATGTTCTCCTTTTTCTCTCCCTTCCCATCCCCCTTCCCCTTTTCCCCTTTTAACATTTGAAAGATATGATATGTTTCTTAACTTAACTGAGTGTGTGTAAGTTAACTTTAAGCCAAGTCTGATGAGAAGATGATTCATATGGTTCTAACCTCCTCCTTTCTTACCCTCTATTGCAATAGGTCTTTTTGTACTTCATAATATAATGGGATTTAACCCATTCAGTCTCCTCCCATCTCATTACTGTTCCCCTTTTTAAGGAGGTATTGTTTTTAAATCATTCTATCTGAGTCACAGAAAAGTTATGAGTGTCCATAACTTTCGGCTAAGTATATTCTCTCTGAAAGACAATATAAAGTAATTAAAAGTCTTTGGAGGAGAAGTTGAATTCCTAAAGGTGTCTTGAGGTGTCATTTTCCTACCATAAATAAAACCTTTTTGATTCAGATTTTCTGTCAGAGTTTCCCCAACCCAGCTGAAATATTTTACAAATATCATCTAATTTTATCTTCACAACTTCCCTGGAAGTTGGATGGTAATATTGCCTACACTTTAGAGATTAAGAGAGTGAGACAGGCAGATATTAGATGACTTGCCCAAGGTCACATTTTTACTTCTGCCTGAGGCTGAGTTTGAAATTAAGTCTTTTTAGAATCAGATCAAACTGTCAGCTAGTAAGTGAATGAAGCAATATTTAAAACTAGGTCTTTTTATTCCAAATCTGACAATCTTTTCACTTGACCACATCAACACTCAAAGACTGGAGCCCTGATGGAATCATCCTGTTAATGTTTTCACTATTTCTTTGGAAACACAAGGTCAATTCTCATGACCACAAGGAAACTGTGGACTGAACTTTGTCTAGGAACAATGAAATTTGCTTAGAAAGAGGGACAGTCGCTAGGGACCAATTCTCCCTCTCCCCAAGTAATTTTGTTTCTAAGTGTGAAGGAAAGAAGCAGGATTGATGCTATTTCACAAAAGATAAGATGTTGTAATAATTTTTGGCTTAAAGAAACTAGGATAAAAGATAATTATTAGACTTTTTAAAAATAATCGACATTTTTCTCTTGAGAAGGAAATTGAAATAATATAAAATTGAATTAAACTTTACTTTATCTATATTCTTATAAATATATTTAAATCTTTCACTTTAACCTGCATTTCTCCATATAGTCCTATGAAGTTACAGCATTATAAAATATATTACAAAGGTATAATTTCAATTTAGCATTTTTCCTTTCTCAGTATTTTAGTATTTTATTTTTTACATTAAATATATATTACTATACATTGTATACATTTTACCCTTGGGAAAAATAAGAGGATTTTTTAAAGAAAAGCTACAGTCTGAATTGACTGAGCCATTAAAGTGTTATTCCCTTGATGTGACCTAAGCTAGACCTAAAACTAGACTTCATTATCTACTTTGATTTAATGGGAATGCAACTGACTAATTCTTAAATAATAATTGTGGTGGTTGTTACCATGAGAATTGATTTTTTTTGTGGGGGGGAGAACATGGGAATTTGTTTTTAGTTTTAAACAGATTCAAGGGTAGCAAAGGTCATGACCAAATAGCATAAGATTTTCAGTTTTCTCTTAAATAATTAAAGCAAATTGTAAGGAATATTATAATATTTTCTCTTATGCACAGTTTTGTCCTGTGAAACTCTTCTGAAAATTTCTATTAAAGTACATAGACTAGATGTCTGCCCCATTGCTTTGTAATGGGAAAGGTCTTTTATAAGAGATCATTAATTATGACATTTTTACTATAGTGAACAATGTAAACCCTGAATCATAATCCTTCAGAAGACAGGAATATCCTTCAGTCAGGTCAAGCAATAATTCAAGTTCTCTACAATCAAATTTGCTGGTCTGGTTGTCTCATCAAGTTTTGATAAGAAAGATGCTGATATAATAAACTCACTACATTGCTGCCAAAATAGTCATCATTTAGGAAATAAAATATATTGACCTTAGTTTTTCCCATAGGTAGGCTAAAGGCTAAATTAGTTAGTCATTTTCTGAGTTTTTGTTGTCTACCCTCTATGTGTTAACAAAGCTTCCTATAGATTGTTTCTAGAGCAAAGCATTTCTAAACAGGGTCATATTATTTGGTCCAAAAAAAATTGTACTCTATTTTTCCTTCTTAATTGTGAGTTTCAATGGATCTAAAGAGTTGTTAAGCATAACAGAGAGTTGTGAACTGCCTCACTGAATTTCAAGGAAAAAATTTTCTTTCTAAAATAACATCACACACACGCATATATATACATACATATATGCATATATGGATGTCACACAAATTATCTTTTGTACATACATACATGCATATATATGCATACACATGCATGTGAAAATTATAATCATTCTATGTCTTCTCATCTTATTTATTCTAGATCATGCTTAGCACAAGTTTTCAAAAAGGAGATTTCTTGTTTATCAATGGAACAATTGAACTGTCCTTTAGTTATCCCTCATCTGCCCTCTCTTCTTACCTCTCTCCTTTCTATTATTTATGTTTCTTAGAAGAGTCCCTTTATATTCTGCTTTATTTCCTGCATACAGTTTTTGGTTAATATAGTTCAACCTCCTCATATCCATCATGCATCTCTTTATTGTCCTTTGAGTTATCTTCACCTGTAATTCCCCAGATCCTGTGACAAAACACGACTTATAGTCACCATTCAGGGAGATGTATACTCAATTAAGGTGTTTGCAATGGTCAATGAAAGATGTGGAATACAGGCAGAAAATGGAAAAAGAAATTAAGTTAATATTGGGAGACCCTCTAGATATTCATCACATACTACTTTTGTCATTGCCAAAAAATTTATAGAAGCTCCTAATTTAGACCTATAATGATTCAAAAAGTCTTTCACTTAGATATCAAAAAGACAAGCCAAGTGATGAAGAGTACCCTATGGCTAGAGAGTTAAAATATAGTCCATAAAGTTGATCTAGCAGTATGTTTCTTTTTCATATTGGTCTCGGGCAACATTTTTGTCTGATTAAGACATAAAACTCAAATAAGTTATTCACACATTGGAAATAGAAAAATGTGTAAGTAGGCTAATTTCTACCACGTCTTTGAAAGAATCTAGTCAAAGAAATGGAGGTTTTTGTTATATTTTGTTTTTGACAATTATACAGTTAACTTGACTAACAAATGAAATCTCAATGATATATAGTACCAAATGTGAATCTGAGGATGAATTTTCAGGTTATTAATCCTGTACTATTCATATAAACAATTTCAAAATTATAATTCACTTTATCATGTATTAATAAACATTCTGGATGTAGAAAAAAAATCTGTGAGCAAAACTAGTCAGTATAATCATACTAGTGTGACAGATTATATTGATCAATCAGTGTATGTTGTCTGTTTGGTTGTTGATGTCTTGTGCTTGGCTTCTGACACTAATTGGCTGTGTGACACTAAGCAAGTCACTTAATCCTACATATCTCAGTTTCTCCATTTGAAAAATGAGCTGGAGAAGAAAATGGAAAACCACTCCAATATCTTTGCCAAGAAAACTTCACCTGGGACCACAGAAATTCAGATACAGCTGAAATGACAGCACATCAACCAAAAAAGCATGTGTATGTGTGTGTGGTGTGTGTGTGTGTGTCTGTGTGTGTGTGCTTGTGCACACGCACATGCCCATAAGCACCTGGGATCAAACTCAGCTCTTCACTGAGATACAATTGGTTGACTACTTATTATACAAGTGGAACTTTATAGGTTAACTATTATCCCAATCATGAAAATGTGGCTAACCAAAAGATTTTGTTCTCAATTAGTCAATGAAATTCCTCTTCTGTTTTTTTTAAACTTTTCTAAGTTCTCGGTAAGATGTGTTATCCTCCCCCCTTCTTTAAGGTTTGAAAAGTGATGCTTAGCCTGAAACTTTCTTTGTAATCCAGGAAGCCAAAGGTGCTTAGCAACAGCTTCCTCTGTAACAATATTCTAATTTATATTTGATAATTGCTCAACCTTGATTATTTTGAAGTTGAATCAGATAAGGAGCCAAAATAGCTGACTAATATTCATAAATCAGTCCAAGGCAATTTTATTTATCAAAATATTAAAAGATGCATAAATACATTATTTTAATCTTTACTCTTTGATGAAGTGTGCATGTGTAACTCTATGTGTTTTCTTTTCATTATGTCTTATTTGTTGAAGACAATGACTGAGCTGTCAATCAGGAATTAAATAATTAAATAATTCAAATTAAAGGACAATTATTCCCAAATGAGAAGATATCAACTTTGTATGGGACCAAATTCTTTTCTAACTAGTTACAAAAATGAGTAAAACTAGTAAAAGTTTATAGTTTCATTGTGCTATTAAAATGCTTTTACAAGATGAAAGTCTTTAGTCATCATTATTGACATGAATGAAAAAATGTAAATTGTATTTTTTTGGACTTCACCTTATAATCTCATCAGTACAGAGAACTCCTAATGTATAAATTTCTTCCTCTAATACAAAATACACAAATCTTCTTTCATCTTTAAAGACTTGACTGAGGATACTGAGAAGACAAAGACTAACCCATTCTAATGGTCCCATGTGCCCAAGGCAAGAACTGAAACCAGTTCCTATGTGATCTTTTTCCCACTAAGTCTCATTGTCAATTGAAAAGAAAAATCAATTGTAATGAGCAAGTGCAAAGTAGAAATCATTGCTATATTTAATAATGAAAGTATGGATGTATACACACATATATATATATAGGTATGTGTATATAGATAATTTGATAGATTGATATAGATATAGATATATAAAAAGATAGACTAGAAAAATAACTTGATGTTAGGAATATAATTTCAGTTACCTAAAATATGTGTAGCTTTAAAGTAAATAATTTGATTTTATTAATTTGATTTTAAATAATTTGACAGTAACAAATATATACACAAACATGTTCATTCATATGCATATATATGTACATACATACATACATATATACATAGGTCCATATCCAAGCCCATCACTGAAGTTCACTTAGCTATTTATTATGCAACAATAAATTTATAACCTCCCCTTAATGGCTCAATTATTGAAATATGGTTAACCAAATTTTGTTCTCAATTATCCAGTTCAATTCATATAGATATAGGTATATGTACATATCATATGTTCACATACATAACCATTAGTATTGAAATAGTTCAACTCTTATATTTTTGTTAATTCAAGTATGAGTATTTGCTGAAGTTGTTTCTTACATTTGAGACTATAACTTGCAAAGAAATTTATGAGTACATTTCCTCCTAGAATAACCAAAGGCATTCTCCATGATTCAGATTACTTCTTCCTGCTACACAGACACCTCATGGCAGCCAAAGTTCCATGAAATTTAAAAGCAATCAGTCATGTAATGACAATAGATTGATGTCCTGAATATTATACATTTAAGGATGAAAATTACTATTCAAGTATTTGAAGCAGAGTTCCCTTAGTAACCTAGTGACCTCTAGACCGTAAAATGGAAAGATCCCAAGAACTATAAAGTCCTTAACTCCTTCTATAGAATTTTTCATTCTTTTATATCCTGGGACTTTCTTGAATAGAATGTATCTTTTTGAATTGGGAATGCTATCAGCTATTCCCAGGTTAAATGATGTCAGCATGGACTTAGTCTATTGAATATGGGGAAAAAACTCTTATAAATATAGCAGAAATAAGATTCCAATTTGGAATAGAAAATGAAAATCCATTAGGAAAATTTTTGGTTGTCATAAGAACCCCCCCTTGCAAAAGATGAAAACAACTGTCAATCATTCCAGTAAACTTTGTATTGTGGTATTATATAAACTGTACCATAAAATATTAATGGGATAAAAATTGTAGAACATTTTTTATTCAAGTTGTACTAGCTAGTAATATGGCTAAAAAGCTCAGGAAGATGAAGAGAATCCTAGAAGAATATAGTACATTAACATAGTTAGGCAAAGACATTTTAAGGTACATTTGGAGCCCCAATGTGAGCTGCCAAAGCATCCCATGCCCATCTGTTGTCCTGTTACTTTTTTCAACAACTATTAATGAGTGCCAAGTATAACTTACTGCTTATATCAGAATCAGAGCACAGGGCCTCCAGATAATTAAAAATGATAGAATTGGGACAGACTGCTAAACATAAACAGCAGGCTAAATAGACATCTGGTAGAATTGTCAGTGAATAAACTAGGTTTAACTAGACTAGGGATGGAGCCCATTGAAACCTCATGGAAAACTGAGAAGTATTCTGTCAAGACCTAAGTCTGGTGATACACAACTAAAAGATATTTCACCATGCTTATTTTTCATTAATTGGTACATTTGCATAAAACAAGATATTTGTTCCTTACATTTCATCTGTTCCTGCTGTTTATTTCTCAATTGAAGTCATAATCCTTTGTTTGTGACATCAAAATTGGCTTATGTAGAGATGATTATGATGTTACTAATGGAGCACTGTGACTTCAAGTGGGGAGTAAGCAAGTCCCAGAAATGAAATACTAGAAACAGAGAGACCATTTTATGCAAATGAACTAATGTGGTAAAAAGATAAGGGAAGAGACTTACAGAAAACTGAAGACATACTGCAAGATTGTTTCACAGTAATGAATGAATTATAAAGTTGTAGGTGGAGGAATTGATGCATCTCTGGAAATGGTACTGCTGGTGGATTTATAAATTAGTTCAAATATTCTGGAGAATATTTTGGGATTATGCTCAAAGGACTACAAAATTGTGTATACCCTTTGTCTCAGCAATACCACAATATCCCAACAAAGATCAAAGAAAAAAATGAAAAGGGCCTATTTTTCTAAAATATTAGTAGGATCTCGTTTTATGGTAGCAAAGAATTGAAAATGAAGAGGATACCTATAAACTGGAGAATGGATGAACAACTTGTGGTTATGATTGTCATGGTATACTATCATGATGTGAGAAATGAAGAATAGGATAGATTCAAAAAACCCAGGAAGACATGAATTGATGCAAAGTGAAGTGAGCAGAACTAGGAGAGTATTATTTAGTAATAGTGATATTGGAACAATGATCATCTCAGAAAGCTTTAGTTACTCTGAACTAGACAATGATTCAATATAATTCCAAAAGTTCCATATAAAAAGTTATCTACCTTTGTAGAAAAAATTATGAACTCTGAGTGCAAATGAAAGTATATTATTTAATTTTTGATTATTTGCATATCATTTCTTTCAAAATGTAATTCATATGGAACCATGTATGACTTCACATTTATAATCAGTAAGTTGTTGGTTAATACTCTCAAGGGTTGGTGAATGGGCAAGAGAGAATTTGGAAACAAATATTTTTTTTAAATGATTGCTATTTTTTTACATGAAATTGAACATATGATGAAATAAAACAAATATGTTTATAAAGAAAAAATGTGTTTAACTACTTCTGCAAACATCAAGGGACAATTTATTCAGGTAAGCACATACTTTATTATTTTTGTAACCTAGACCATGTATATCAGCAACAGATAATCTTAGGCGAGTGTGCAATGTCAGAATCAGAACGAAAGAAAGAATTCTAAATTTAAAAATTTTACATTAGAAGACCAAATTATTCAATTTTATGAGAGTTTTATGTGGACTATTATTGAAACGTGTGACATGACTTTCTGTCTTTTGATAGTGAGTGCATAACTCACATAGGGTATTTTTGCACACTCTGTTTAACCTTAAGAATCAGGAAAATAAGGTTTTCAAAGGATTTGTCCTTCAATCATAATAGCCTAGAGTATGCATGCTCAAGTTCCTCAGAGAGTTGCTATCCTAGATCAATATTCACTAATATTAAAACTAGCACAATTCTCTGGGAGGTTAGGTGGCACAGTGGATAGAGCACCGGCCCTGGAGTCAGGTGCACCTGAGTTTAAATCCGGCCTCAGACACTTAATAATTACCTAGTTGTGTGGCCTTGGGCAAGCTACTTAACTTCATTGCTTTGCAAATAAACAAATAAACAAACAAACAAACAAAAAGTAAATAAATAAATAAATGGATAAATAAATAAATAAATGACTGAAAATAAAGAAGCCTAGCACAACTTTTATAGTATTAAGCTGAGCTATACTGAAGAAATTTGGTTTTCCTTTGGTCTGCTGCAGGCTTCCCCCTGTGGCTTTTATGGATGAGGAAGCAGGCAATGAGTTCTTTACAACCTGATATCTAGAATATTACAGTAGACTCATAAATGTTCTCTGTCTACTGTCTCTCCCTGATCTGATCCATTCTCCCCATGGATACCTCATCTGTCTTCTTAAACTCTCAAATTGATCATGTCATTTCCTTGCCCTGCTTCCAAATAAATAAACATTCAAGTCTCTCTCTCTCTCTCTCTCTCTCTCTCTCTCTCTCTCTCTCTCTCTCTCCCTCTCCCTCCACCTTTCTTCCCAAACTTTTTTCTTTTTCCCTTCCCTTCCCTCCTTCCTTCCTTCCTTCCTTCCTTCCTTCCTTCCTTCCTTCCTTCCTTCCTTCCTTCCTTCCTTCCTTCCTTCCTTCCTTCCTTTCCTTCCTTCTTTCCTTCTTAGAGTTATAATGGATATTTGAGGAGATGTCAGGGGAAGTTCAATCATGCTACTGAAGGACTATGATCAAATTGCCTGATCAGTTGACACAACAAACTTTTGGATATATTATACAAAGAGGTTTGATTAGATACGTTCAAACGGCTCTTTTTTTAAGTTCAAAATTCTAAAGTGCAATAATGCTATACTTAAATATTTAAACAAGTGCTCATTTCCCTCCCGCTTTTCAGTCTGACACCTCTTACTGCTCATAAAATTTTTCCAAATGATGGAATATCATACACTATAGTCCAAACCAAGGTCTTTATTTTTTCAGATTTTTTTAGGGCATAGAATCATAGAATTACAAAATCATTTACCCTACTCCTTAAATGAATCTTAAATATCTACAACATACACTAAAATGGTAGCCTTTTTTCAATCTTTAGTCATCTTTTCCCTTCAGTGCTATAACTACTTCCTTCTGGGTCTTCTTTCTTTAAATTCCTTTCTTCTTTTCTCTTAAAATGCAATGTTAAATAAAACAATCAAATTTAAGTTCAGTGTTGCTATTATCCTCATTTCTTCAATTAATAACATTAGAAGCAACATTAATAATAGTAATTGATAAGCAAGTAGAATTTAACTTAGAAATACTAAATTTTTATATGAAAATTTGCTTTATCCTTCTGTTATTGCTCAGTCATTTTCAGTCATCTCTGACTCTCTGTATCCCATTTGTGATTTTCTTGCAAAGATAATGGAATGGTTCACCATGTCCTCTCTAGTTCATTTGTGGATGAAACAACTTAAGCAAATTGCATTGTGACTTGTTCAGATCACATAACTAGTAAGTATTTGGGGCTAGATTTTGAAATCATGAAGAATAAGTTTTCGTGACTGTAGATCATGTGTTTTCTTGGACATGATGCTGGGTTGGGTTGTCATTTCTTTCTTTAGTTTTTGTTTTTTAGATTTTTGCAGGCAGTAATTAAATGACTTGTGAGGAGTCACAAAGTTAATAAGCCTCTGAGGTCAAATTTGAACTCTAGTATCTCTGATTTAAGGTCCAATGCACTATCCATTGTGTAATTTAGCATCTCCTTTATCCTTTTATATACTTTTAAAAGGTCAATTATATGATAAGCTTACCCTTTAGGATGACTTTGCCATTTCCTTCTCCAGCTTATTTTACAGATAAGGAAAATGAGGCAAACAGGGCTAAATTATTTGTACAGAGTCATACAGGTAGTAAATAACTGGGGAAAAATTAGAACATAAGGTGAGTGATTTTTTATTATTCTTGCTTTTTTTTTATTTTTAACTCCAGGCCCAGTACTCTATCCTATTCACCAAACTGTCCCTTTATCCTTTTCAATATTTTTAAAAAGATTATCTATGTGATATATTTGTCCTCCAATATGGATGGGGCATATAATTACAGAAAATAAAATATATTCCTGTTCTCATGAAGCTTACTTTATCTAAGATTAAAATTAAATGTAATTTAATGAGATTTTATTCAAAGATGGACAATCAGAAAACTCACATAGTATGTGCCTCTTCAACTGATATTTCAAGGGAATCAAAAATAGACATTTATAGAGTGATATAAGATTTGCAAAGTACTTAAAGTACGTTATTTTATTAAATTCTTCTTTTCTTCCTTATAATCCTTATCTTTCCCCTTGTCACTGACACAAGATTACCAAGTCAACTTTCTCACCAACTCTCATCTGTGTATTTTTATCAGCTTTCCTCAAGTCCTTGCCAAAGTTATAAATGACAAGAAAAGTCTATTTATCTATCCCATCTTCATGAAATTGTCTTCCTTCCAGATCACAAAAGTCATTAAATCTAACTTCTTCCAATGAAACTTTACCAGACTGAATCATTTATGTATATCATCTATTGTTACACTTTTGAGACAAGGTGAAAGAAAACTCAAAGTTTAGGAATTTGTAATTCAGTCCTTTGGCATCAGCCAGCTTGCTATCAATAGCTCTAAAGTCAAATAGAAGCACTGTCTGAAGGAGAATGATCAGTGAAAAAAAAGCAGCACAACAGAAAGTAGATCCACAACAACAAGTGGGTTATTAAAATAACTATTGATAAGTCATTTTGAACCATTAAATAATGTTTGATCCATTCACATCATGCACAAATTTGTCATTTTTAGTATATTATACAATTTAATACACATATTTAGGCATTTTTGTGTTCTTGTATCTATTTCCGTTAGTGCTCACTTGTTTTCCCACTTTCATAAACACTGAACCTTCAGAGTGTTAGGTTTTGGGTGTTTGTTCTTTTCCCTTCCTGTCTAATCTGTCATTGGCAGAAACTACAACAGAATGCAAATAGTAACAATGATACAAAAATGAACAGTTAAGCCTATCTAGAAAAGCATTTACAAGAGATGGAAAAAGGGGACAAATTTTGTCCCTTGCTTTTATGCTATTCTCAGAATTTATAAGTTAGAATTTACTTCAGAAGTAATCTACTTACACATGGAAAATATCCCTCTATTTTCATATCTGACAAGGGATATGAAGATCTGGAATGAAGAGGAACTCATTGTTAACTAAGACAGACCATCCATTTTGAGATAACTCTTTAACTGTACAGAAGCTTTTACTTAATTCAAAATAAATTTGACTCTGAAATTTTCATTCAGGAGTACTATTTTTGGAATTGAAGATCAAGAATTAAATTCATTTCCACACAAAATCTCTTCTGAAATTATAAGACAGAATCATATTTCTTCAAATCTTTTTTGTCATAAGTAATGCTTACTTCTTTCAAACAGTATGCAGCTGTAATAAAATAGAAGTATTTTTCCATCTTAATTAATCTTTTCAATGTTCTCTAGCTAGTTGAAATCTGTTATCTTAAGCTTTCGGGACACAAATTAAAATTTCATTTTGAGGTCTTCTCAAAGATGTTTGAATTAGATACCACGTTCTTTCATTTTCTTTCTTTTTTTTGCAAGGCAAAGGGGTTAAGTGACTTCGCCAATGTCACACAACTAGAAAATTATTAGGTGTCTGAGGTTAGATTTGAACTCAGGTCCTCCTGATTCCAGGTGCAGAGCTCTATCCATGGCTCCACCTAGCTGCCCCTAGGCACCATGACTATGTCTTTCTTAAGTTTACTCTTGAATCCCCAATACTGTTCTTCCAAGATTGTGAAGAGTCATTAGTGTTTTTAGAATAAAAAACCTTTATAAAAAAAGGGGATGTGCCCCAGTGACTCATTAGGTTGTCAAAATTTTATGACTGATGTCAGAAATAATGCAAGTGGTACAGGAAATTCTTACAGTATGTGATTTTTCAGTCAATTACACATAGGAATGAGTTGGAGCTAGTGTGAGCTCAGTTCTCAAGAGCCAAATTGTTGAATTTTTAATATGGCATTCCTATGCCTCAGGAAATAGCAAAGATTCCATACCATGTCTCGATTTATTGTTTTGTTGATTTTCTTCATTTAAGAAAACAATGGATAAAATGTTCATAATGAAGATTAATTTATCTTATGGATATTTTATTTTTTCCAAATATGTTATGAAAATTTTTCCAATATTCATCCATATGTATATGTATACTTTTAAGTTACAAAATTTCCTTTCATCCTCCCTTCCTACTTCCCCCCCTCACCTCAGCTGAAAACAGTCAGGTTAATATTGTATATAAATATATTTGATAAACTTGTTTACAGATCATTTTCAGTATGAAGAATAAGGATTAAGCGAAAAAAAATACATGAGATAACTTTTAAAAATTGTTCACCAGATTCAGAAAGGGTGTTTTTGTTGTTGTTTTGTTCTTCTTTCTTGAGATGAGGATTATTATCCATAGATGGTCTAATACAGGTGTCCTAGCTAGATCTCTGAACTACTGAGAGGAGCTACTTACATCAGGGTTGATCATCCTACAATGTTGTTGGTAATGTGCACATTGTTCTCTAGGTTCTGTTCCCTTTGCTTAGCATTTGATCCTGTAAGTCATTCCATGCTTTTTGAGAGTCCAACCATTTATGGTTTCTTATAGAACAATAATATTACATAGGATTCATGTACGATAACTTCTTTAACCATTCCTCAGTTAATGGGTATTCCCTCAATTTCCAATTCTTTGTCAAAATAAAAAAGAGCTTTTATGAATATTTTAGAATATGTAAGACTTTTCCCATCTTTATGATTTCTTCTGGGTATAGGTCTAGAATTGGAATTGCTTGGTCAAAGGGTATGAATAGTCTTATTGCTCCTTGGGAATAGTTACACATTGATCTCCAGCATGGCTGAATCTGTTCACAACCCCACCAGCAATGCATTAATGTCCTAATTGTCCCACAACCTCTCCAACATTGACCATTTTTTCTTTTTATCATCTTGGCCAATCTGATAAGTGTGAGGTGATACCTTATTTTTGTTTTAATTTGTATTTCTCTAATCAATAATAATATGGAGCATTAATTTATTCATTTGAAAACTGTATATTCATATCCTTTGAACATTTATCAATTGGGGAATGACTTGTAAAATTATAAATTTGATGCAATTCTCTATATATTTGAGAAATGATACCTCTATCAGAACTCCTATTTGTGAAGATTGTTTCCCAGCTTTCTGAATTCCTTCTGATTTTGTTAGCATTGATTTTTAAAGCAAAAACTTTTAATTTATTGTAGGCAAAATCATTCATTTTTATTATGTACTCTAGTTCTTGTTTAGTCATAAATTCGTCCCCTTTTCATAGATCTGATAAAGTATTTCTTGGTCTATTAATTTATCAATGGTGTCGCCCTGTGAGTCTAAATCCTGTACCCATTTTGACCTTATTTTGGGATAGGGTGTGAAATGTGGCTCTGTACCTAGTTTTTGACAAACTATTTTCTAATTTTCCCAATTTTTGTCAAATACTAAATTCTTATCCCAAACGTTTATGTATTTGTCTTTGTGAAACAGTAGATTGCTGTAGTTATTTCTACATAGGTTTCTTTTGAACCTATCCTAATTCTTTGAGCCATCTTAACCAGTACCAGGTAGTTTTGATGACTCCTGATTTATAGGATAGTTTTAGGTCTGGTAGAGCATTACCTTATTATACTTGACCTTTTGTTGCTCCAGATGAATTTTCTTACTATTTTTTCTAGCTCAGTAACATAATTATTCAGTGGCTTGATTGGTATGGCACTTAATAAGTAATTTAATTTGGGGAGAACTATCATTTTTATTATATTAGCTTAACCCAACTGTAATTGGCATTTTCCCAATTATTTAGATCTTAGTTCAACTGGATGAGAAGTACTTTATAATTGTGTTCATACAGTTTCTAGGTATGTCTTGGGAGGTAGATTTCCAAATAATTAATGTTGATTGTAGATACTTAAATTAAATTTATCTTTCTATCCCTTGCTCTTGTGGTTTGTTGTTCATATAGATATAGAAATGTGGATGATTTATGTGGGTTTATTTTATATCCTGCTACTATGCTGTATTTTTTAATTGTTTCAAGTTTTTTATCATTTTCTCAAGTTCTATAAATCTACCATCATAACATCTGTACAGAGTGAAAGCTTTGCTTCTTTATTCCCAATTCTGATTGCTTCAATTATTTATTCTCTTATTGCTAAAGTTACAATTTTTAATACCATACTGAATAGTAATGATGATAATGGGCACCCTGGTTTCACCGCGATTTTATTGGAAATGCTCTGAGTTTATTCCCATTACATATAATATTTATTTTTGGTTTTTAGATAGATACTATTTATTATTTTAAGGAAAATTCCATTTATTCCTAAACTTTATAAGTGTTTTTAATAGGAATGGAGACTGTATTTTATTAAAGGTTTTTTTAACATCTATTGAGATAATCATATGTTTTCTGTTGCTTTTGCTATTGATATATTCAATTTGGTTGTTTTCCTAATATTGAACCATCCCAGCCTATTTCATATAAATCCTGATTATAGTGTATTATTCTAGTAATAACATGCTGTAGTTTCATTGCTAAAATTTTATTTAAGATTTTTGCATCAATATTCATTAGGGATATTAGTCAATAATTTTCTTTGTTTTGGTTCTTCCTGGTTTAGATATCAGCACCATGTTGGTGTCATAAAAAAAAAAAAATTTGACAGAACTTCTTAATGTCCTATTTTTTAAATATTTTATGTAGAATAGCAATTCATTTTTCCTTAAATGTTTGATAGAAATCACCTATGAATCAATATGGACCTGGAGACTTTGTCTTATGGAATTTATTGACATCTTATTCAATTTCTTTTTCTGAAATGGAGTTATTTAAGTATTTTACTTCCCGTTCTATTAATCTGGGCAATTTGTATTTTTGTAAATATTCATTTATTTTACTCAGGTTATCAAATTTACTGATATACATTTTGGCAAAGTAGCTCTGAGTTTTCTCTTTAATTTCTTCCTCATTTGTGGTTAGTTCTACCTCTATTCTGATAATTTGGTTATTTTATTTAAATGAGATTAACTGAATGTTTGTCTAATTTATTGACTTTTGCATACAACCAACTTTTAGTTTTATTTATGAGATCAATGGGTTTCTTGCTTTCCATTTTATTAATCTCTCCCTTGATTTTCAGAATTTCTAATTTGATATTTTGTTGGGATCTTTAATTTGTTCTTTTATTAGCTTTTTTAGTTGCATACCCAATTCATTGATCTCCTCTTTCTCTATTTTATTCATATAACATTTAGGTATATACAGTTCCCCTTAAAAATGTCCTTTGCTGCATCCCTACAATTTTGATATGATTTCTCATTAGTATAATGTTATTAATATAAATATTGATTATTTCAATTATTAGTTGTTTGATTTACTCATTATTTAAGATTAAGTTATTTAGTCTGATTAATTTTAAAATTGTGATTTGCATACAGTTTTTTTTTGAGGGCTGGATTTTAAAATTATATCAATGAGATCCTGTGTATCTTCATGTATGTTTCCATGAGTATTTATTAAAGGTAGCCAAATCCCTCATCATCTAGTCAGTAAATATCACATGCTTGGTGATTTCTTGGTTTTCATGAAGCACCATATTGCCTCACTGAAATGAAAGTTAAATCAATTTAAGACCAAAGGACACACACAACAGCTAGACTGTCCGCAATAGTCCCATTTCCTATCAATCAGGCCATGGGATGGAACAATTCTTGTAAAGGCAAGTGAGAAAATGCCTTGCACAGGATACCCTTCACTATAATAAACATTATTGTGCAACTCATACCATCAATAACTTGTTGGTTGTTAGTGTTCTTTTCAATAAAAAAGGTATAGTAGCATATGTAATGAAATATTTATGTTAGATCAATATTTGGTGAATTTGATAGAGTTCATATAGTTTTTATTGTAATTTTACTTATGTATGCTCATAAACATTTTGAGAGCAACATCTACACCTCTTTCTTTAATGATTTCATTTCCTCATTTCCTTAAAACCCATGATAATTAGATGAATATTCTATAAATTACAGTTGATTTTTGTCTCTGTGCCACTTTCTGTATAGATACATCCATATATGTGTGTATGTGTGTGGTTTTGGGGGGGTGCATGTGGGTATGTAGAAACTCAGTTTTATTTAATTATGCATCACCAATTATGAATCATGATATAGGTAACAGGCAACTGAAAAATAATTTTAAATGAATGCTGTCTCTCTATAGTTTAATCCAATTCATTTTAATGTTAATAGCCATATGGATCACATGTGTATGAATATTTGTTAAGAATTATCAAGGATTGCTTTTAGCCTGCATCTATGGAAAGATAATGAAACTAACCTATCTTTTTTTTTTCTTCAAAACCAACTTCAGCTACTCCACTTGGTTGTCTACAGGGGACAATAGAAACACACATTGAATGTAAGAATAGATTTATTACATTTGTCTTAGCACAAACTCTTTTTCTTCTTTTTTACTTTTAGCAGAAATTCTCTGGATGCAATCAGCTTCACATCAATGGCTATAAAAGTCAGATTGGATAGCTAGTGATAATAATAATAGTCAAAAATTATAATGCATAGCATTAAGTGCTTTTAAATTATCTTATTTGATCCTCACAATTCTGAAAGATGTTATCATTATCCCTTCTTTAACAGTTGATAATACTGAGGCAAACAGAGGTGAGGGAACTAGTTGGATTCAGATGTCAGACATCTTTTCAATTCCATAAGCCACTTAACTGCTTATAAGAACAGAAAGGCATGAAGGAGATGAATTATAGGAAAAAGTTTCTCTCTTATAAATGAGGCTGAACCAGGGAAGATCTGGAGGATCGAGGTTAAATCTTATTTATGGATAAACTATATATTAATTATTGGACATTGGTAAGTCATTTCATCTCAATTTGCTTCAGTTTCCTCATCTGTAAAGCATGAAGTTAGCCTGTGTTTTCCCAAATGTCCCCTCTATTTCTCATATTTTTCCCCTAATATTCCTATGTAGTATTTCTCCAAATGCTCATTCTTTGCCCAGCTTTTTTGTATGTTGTAATATTTTTCTAATGACACAAATATGAATCAACATGATGTGGTTGAATGAGTTTGGAGTTAGGAAATAGCAACAGCAGCAACAATAACAACAACAACAACAACCACAAAACCTTTTTTCTATCAGCTAATCAAGCTCACTCTATTGCATTACATTAATAACATAAAAGTGCCCTCCAGTCCAGGATGAAGTATTGAATCAGGGTAAGTAGTTCATAACCAGAGATAGTCAATTTAGTAGTGACATTTCCAAGTTCCCTATGCTCATATTTTGTTCCCTTCTCAGAATACATCATTAACTTCTTCTTAGCCTACCTTAACTAGACATCCTAAGAATTTTAAAATGCAAATAAAAGACAATCAATAAAGAAAACACCAATTTAGCACTGACTTGAATATTAATAAGCAGTTTAGATTTATCATAATCAAAATTCAGCTTTCATATTTATTATAATTGCTATGATTTTAGGAATCTTGATAGCATTAAATATGAACAAGAAGACTGAAATTGTTATATTGACATTCCAAAAAAACCTTTTGGTAAGAAGTACACAATATATATTTATAAAATTTTACATTAAATTCATGCTAAATTTGCTTATACATAGGAGAAAGAATATAAAGTTTAATAAAATAGTTGATTATCAAACTGATTAAGTGACAGGTATAAATTCTTAAGATTACAGATTTCAAGCTGGAAAGGACCCTAGAAATTCTCAACTCTTACCTCTTCTTAGTATAAATGAAGAAACTGAGACTATGACCTGCCTAGGGCTGTTTAAGTTTAAGAAGTGATGAAACTCCATCAGAAAGATTCTTCACTCCATATCCAGAACTGTAATCAATTTATCATGGTGCCACTTGATAATATATTGTTTTTGATTGTTTATTTATTTCTTTATTTCTTTTCCCAACTAAATGCAAAGAAAGCTAACAACATTCATTTTTCTATAAAGTTTTGAGTTTCAAATTTTTCTCCCTCCCTCCCTTTTCTTTCCCCCTTCCCCTTAACAGAATGTAATCTAACAAAAGTTATACATGTACAAACTATGTTAAACATATCTCCTTTTTAATCTTGTTGTAAAAGAAGAGTGATAGTATATTGTAAAGAGAAGATGTTAGAATGTGGCTGCTGAAAAAAGTCACATGGGTGAAGTGGAAGTTTAAGTGGAATTTTAAAGCTAAAGTATTATCTGGATAGGAAAAAGAGACTGAATGTTTAGCTAACCCTTTCAATGTTCTCCTGGAGGGAAGGAGGCTAATGAATTCTTTGAAAACTGACAAAGTAAAATGGTATTCTTGAAAATCTATTTTGCTCATTAAGCTGACCTGTAAGATCTATCTTCCTGGCTTCTATACCACTGGTACCACAAATGAAGTTGCTGTTCAGAAAGATGGTTGCATCTAACAACAAGGAAGAAAAAATGTCAGCTGTGATTAAACCTTTATTCTCAAACACCAACTGCTGTGCAGAGACTATAAGAGGTTTAATTAATGTTCTGGGTGCGTGATAATTATTCCAATACCCAGTAGAGCTGCTATAGTTCCACGGCTGGCAGGTATTTATATTAGTAATAGGATGCAGCTAACTTGAAATATATGCAACTTGGACAGGTTATCAGTGGGATATCGGTGGGGTTTTTTGTTTCTAAAAAAACGGTATACCCAAAATACCTTAGCATCAGCCCTACAAAGTGATAAAGTGCAGGGCCATGTCAGGGTCTATTAAGCATAGCATTAAAAGGCAAGTACAAAAATGGAGAACAAATGCTTTTCTAACTTTTCATGATTAAGGAATTGCTTCCATAAATTTTCAGAAATAATTAACATGAAACGGCACTTTTACAGTTACTAGAAATGACTATATACTTATAGTTATTTAAAGATTGTACTTTATTTTGTAAATGCTTTGGAATCATATAATTTTCTTCATTTGTAGAAAAGGCAAAATATATTAGTCCTCAAATAATAATGTGACATTGTCTAGACAACAGTATATAAATCAAAATAAGATCAAGATACTTTTGTGAATCATAGATCAAATTAATATTGAAGTAGATAATGGGACAGATTTTTACCTATGTTACATTCATAATGTTTTTAACCACAAGATTGAGGTAGAATTGTTTTTAATAAGACATTTAGCATGATCATCAGTAAAATCATTAACTACTATAGAAAACATCAAACTTTGTCATGGCTTTCATTTTGACTATAGCTAGCTGATCAGACCTGATGATATATTTCAGCTATATTTTGACAGCCTTTAGTGGTACCATATATGATGTGACAATACATTGGAAAGGAAACGAATCCCACCTTTTGCATTGTCTATTTAATTTTATACACTTTGCTTAGTTGCCCTACATCCCAATTTATTCAACAATAAAATGAGGTTATCCTGAATGCTCTCTGAAGACTTTTCCTTCTCTAAATCTCTGACCTTAAGTTTTTATGACCAAATTTGAAATTTCATTTAATTTAGTTGAAGCATATGTATCTTGTATATATGACTGAACTATCTGTGTATTAGTGTGTATGTATATGTGTGTAATCTAAACCTTATTGTACTTTAAGTTGGTGAATACAAATATTTTAGTATAATTATTTCTTTCAGACCCTATCAATAATTTTAAAAATGCAAAAAATATTTCAAAGAAATTAAATGCTTTTAGATGATTACTTAATGAATCAAAGTTACTCCTTATCACTTCCTGTAATAGTGACCCATTGCTCCCAGGGAAAAAAAAAACTGGGTTAACTTTTTGTGAGTTTGGGGTAGTAAATTTAATTTATCATTTTCTGGAGCAATCTCACATACAAATTGGCGTTTCCTCTTTTCTTTTTTTAGGATTCACTGTATTGTTAACATTGAACTCATGGCCAACACTTCTATAACATATATCTGAAGGAAGTTTGTGTAATGTGTATTTTCTTGGTAAGGCATATCATATCTCTTCCTCTTAGGAATACTAACAAACAATGCTTCAAGATTTTGTTTAAGAGTCATTTTGAACTATGAAATTACCAAAAAAAAATGAAAAATGAAAAACATGGCACTAAAAACCACACAAATAATAGCACTTGTTTATAGTCTGAAAGTTGTAAGCAAAAGGCCATTATTTCAAAGTAATCAGTCTTTTTTGTTTGTTTTCCTGTGCCTGTATTTGAATGTCCCTCAAATGCTATGTGTCTGTAATTGTGCTCATGGAGTGTATAAGGCTATTAAATCTCCCTCTCTGTTGTTAACTAATTGTTTCCTGGATATAAAAATGTAAACCTCCCTTGGAAGACCTTTGAGCTTTAAGAAAAGCCTTTCTTTACATTTATAATCCTGAACAAAGACTAGTTCCTGAAAATATAGTGGTAAAGACATAAGAAGAAAGAATTTATTTTTTCCCAAAGATCATATAATGTTCTTACAACATAAATTCATTAAGCATTGTTTGGGACTAAAATGGAAGTTCTTTATTGTAAATACCTAAACTTTGAGTAACATTCATTCTCCAGAGTGACATATTTATTACTTTACAGTAGGAGAGGGAGGTTTGGGGAGTGGTATATCATTGTAGTTACAGAATGACAAAAAAGAATAGTATTGGCATTGAGAAACCGGATGCCTATTATTATCTCTTTCACAGTCCAAAAAACAATTAAAAAGGTTTTTGGACATCAGGAAACAAGCAAAAAGTAAATGAATGTGATTGGAACACCTAATTGAATACTTGGGAAGTCTTACAAACTAAAGTTCAGTACAGAAAAACTAAGAAATAAACAGAAATTAGTATGTGTCTTGTAATTAAAATTTTTGCTGCAAATTAAAGGAGACTCCTTGCAAGGTTTGTAATAGGTTGTGTTCAACTGCAGTTTTAAGAAATGTCTTGCTTCCTCCCTATCAAAAAAAACTTATTTAAGGGAGTAAGAAGAATGAGTTCAATCCCTCCTGAGAACTCCCATACAGATGAGCTCTAATGGTCTTTATAAAATCCTGCCATATATATCCATATGAAATTTGGTAGGGACTGGAAGAAATATGGGGGAAAAAAAGTAAAAATTGGTCATTATTACTAAGGAAAGGCACAAAAAAAAGACTTTGGAGAATTCCCTGATTTGTATACTTTCCAGATTTCTTAAAATCATTTGTTTAAGCAAAGACATGCAGATAACCATGTTTAGAAAAGGGCTTGCTAGGGTTGTCAAACTTATAAATGAAGAATTTGGTTACTAAAAATTTGCACACTTGATTATATCATATTAAAGTGATTCTTAATGGTTCATCCTTATATACATTTAAACTTCAGCAGATGAGTCCTGGTAAACTTTTATTACTTTGTGTGAAGCCAACAGAATAAAATGATGATATCTGTCTCTAAGCTGTGGTTGGTGAAGCTATGTGAGGTAAAATCTCTTGGGACCATAACTGATATTGTTCTCCATTTGAATTCATGTAAAATTGCTAGATAGATCATTAAGTCAGTAAACCAATATTTGAGATAAATCACACAAACTGCTTACAATGAGTGGAATACAACCCTGAACTGATGATGCTGGTGTGAATGTCTGTATCTGATAAAAAAAAAAAAAAGAAATTTAAAAATTTTAAATTTTGGTCTGGTTGAAGGTAGGCTGGCAATGAAGGGGAATTGTTAATGGATGGTTGGTTGTCAAGTGTGAGTATTACCTAAAATCAAATGGAGCTGAAGATACTTTATCCAAGAAATTGAATCATTCTTAGACTTGGGTATGGTGGGCCAATTATTATCATGTTCCTGCTTTTTCTTCTTACATCAGTTATCTATACTCAGGACAGTTACTTAGCACAAGATATAATTATAATGAAATTCTGAATGGTTGTCATTCCATATCCCCAGTAAGTAACTCCGAACTTTGAATTGCAATATGCTTGATAATATTTATATATCCATGTATAAGATTAAGTCCCTAACGTATCTTATTCTTCAGAAGCCATAGAAACATTTGAGCAATGATATGCAATTATTTATTTGTGAGCTTAAAGTCAGAATCTTCTGTTTTGTTTGCAGCAATAGAATTTCAGTTCAGTCAGTCATGTTAGAAGAGAGTAATATTTGAGTAATAGCTATTCTATTGGAATATGGTTAACAATTAAATATATTTTACAATATGGTTAAAAATTGAACATATTTTACTACAGACAGTCTATGGACATATATAGTTTTTTTGTATACAATTGGGAATGAATTATTTAGTATATCTGTACATTCCCATCCAGGTCTTTTGTTACAGTTGGAGTAAAATAACTTGTTGTGTGTAAATTCAATTATTTAACCATTTGAACCTAAGAGTAGAAAGCATCTATTTGCAAAGAAATTTCATATATTTTCATATATATGTTTAGTTAATAGCATCTTAATTTCTAAAGGAAATGGAATTAGTTGAAGTGAAAAATTTTGAGAAATAATAAAATCAGATTATCCTATATGCTAAATGTAAATGAGTTTAATGATGTATGTAAAATTTCAAGTATATTATGGATTCCTGATTTGATGTTTATCTAATAACACTATTGTTAATAAGATCAAAAGACAAGGATTGAGTTGGCTTTCATCACATGATCTAGTTATCCAATAGGTAAAATTCAAGATGATACACTAACATATATTGAGACCTGTTTTACAAACAATTTTGAAAGGAACATCTAGGTAATTGCTGCAAATAACATGAAAACAGAAAAAGCAAATCTTTTGAGACAAGACCACTTCAGATGTGCCTCGAGAATGAGATCTATTCGAGAATGTCCTAGAGTGGATTTTTACAGAGACTAATCAACTACGGAGATTTAAGATGGAACTTTTTGATTAAATGGATATTAGGAGTGGTTATTAAAATACAATGATGAGGGGCAGCTAGGTGGGGCAGTGGATAGAGCACCGGCCCTTGAGTCAGGAGTATCTGAGTTCAAATCTGGCATTGGACACTCAATAATTACCTAGTTGTGTGGCCTTGGGCAAGCCACTTAACCCCATTGCCTTGCAAAAACCTAAAAAAATACAAAAATGTTAGATAATGTTGATAGTGATGATTATATTCTTTTGCTTTTTGTATACTAAATTAATATTGGTGTTAGTGAATTTATCCTATAAAATTGAGAAAAAAAATCAAATGATCCTGATTTCATTTTTGTAGTTAATTCTATTCTTTATCATCCACAATATGTTGTAAAATTTCCCAACTCATTTTTTTTGTTTCTTAACTTAGTTCAGAAATTTGACTAGTTTATTAAGAGTTATGTATATAAATATTGATTATGTTAGAAATTCAATATTGGATAGAGCACTGGCCCTGGAGTCAGGTGGACCTGGGTTCAAATTTGCTCTCAGTCACTTAATTACTGAGCTGTATGGGCAAGTCACTTTACCCCAATGCCTTGCAAACCCCCTTCAACAAAAGAAATTCAAATTTCCTTAAGCAACAAATATCATTGACTCTTTCTTATCTTCTTGTAATTAGTTGAAAGAAAATTTTAAGAATTGTGGCAATTCTTTTATTAGTTACTTTAATTTTCTATTTGTGCTTGTATTACTGCTGTGAATTGAGCATCCAGTGCAATTCATAGTTGAAATCCTCTGCACTTTTCATGATAGAGCTATTCATATAAAGGGGCAGTTATATGACACAGTGGTTAGATTATCGGCCCTGAAGTTAGGAGGATTTGAGTTCAAATTTGATCTCAAACATTTACTAGCTATGTGACCTTGGACAAGTCATTTTATCCTGATTACCTTACATCCAGAACCATTTCTAGTTGTCCTGATTCATTTCTGGCCACTGAATCCAGATGGTTCTACAGGGGAAAGTGAGACTAGTGATTTTGCACAGCCTTCCCTATCTTATATCCAATTCATGTATTTTTCATGGCATCACTTCCCTGATATCATAGTTTTCTTTGAAAATGAAGAACAAGGACATCAGACCAAGATGGTGGAGAGAAGACAGGTACTATGTTAACTGCTCCCTGTGTCCCCTCAAAAATAACATGAAAGAAACCTCCTAACAGAACCTTGATCAACAAAACCCAGAAAAAGAAGCTAGGAGATGAACATCTAACAACAATGTCTGCCTCAGGGAAATATGGGTGAACAAGGAGAGGAGACCAGAGGGTTATTCTTCCAGGAACAAACCATAGCCACGACCCCCCCCCCCCCCCCCCCCGCATCTCCTCAGTCATAGGTGTGGAATAAGGAGGGCACTCAGCTGAAAGGGAGATTGGATTCTAGCCCATTGTTCAAGGTCAACTCAGACACTGTTGCCCCTTCCCCTCCCTCCTTACTCCCTCCAGGATTGGGAGAGGGCTTCAATCACTCAAGAGAAAGCAGCCAGCACTCCCTAATGGCTGGCCCTTGGAATTACTAAACCATGTGAATAAAGCCTCTTAGGATCTTTGAAAGGAGACCTCTGAGAGCCAGCCCCAACCCCCCAACACAAGGTCCTAGAAAAATGAAGAAAAACCAGCAAAAAAGGGGACCTATGGAGAAATATTTAGAAGGATCAGACTCTAACCTAGAGAGATCTACCACTTCTAAGGAGAATATGAATTGGTCTCCAACCCAGAAAGACTTCATTGAAGGAATAAAGGAGTTTAAAAATCAATTGGAAAAGTTGGGAAAAGAAACACAATAGAAAATCAACATCTCACAACAAGAAAACAAAACATTGCAAAATACAATAGGACAAATACAAAATGAGAATAATTCTCTCAGATCCTCAACTGGGCAAATGCAAAAAGAAAGTAATTCTCTCAAAACCAGACTTGGGCAAATGGTAAGCTCCTTCAAAAAATAGAACTGACCAATTGGAAAAAGGAGTTGCAAAAGGTAAATGAAGAAAATTCTCTTTAAAAAAGAATGAAATCTGTGGAAACTAATGACTTCATGAGACAACAAGATTCTGTTAAACAAAACCAAAAGATCAAAAAAAAGAAGAAAATGTAAAATACCTCATCAGCAAAACCACTGACCTCAAGAAACAATTGAGAAGGGACAGCCTGAGAATTATAGGACTTCATTAAAACACTGAAGAGAGAAAAAAAAAAGCCTGGACTTAATATTACAGGATTTAGTGATGAAAAACTGCCCTGATATCATTGAACCAGAGGGCAAAATAGTTATTGAAAGAATATATTGAATTCCTCCAGAAAGAGAATCTAAACGAAAATACCAAGACATGTTGTGGCCAAATTATAGAACTATCAGATGAAAGAGAAAATCTTGCAAGCAGCCATAAAGAAACAATTTACATACCAAGGAGCCAAGGTAAGGATTATGCAGGACCTGGCTGAATCAACATTAAGGGATCTAAGGACCAGGAATAAAATATTTCTGAAGAGCAAGGGAGGTTGGAATGCAGCCAAGAATCCACTATCCAGCAAAGCTGATCCTTCTCTTCCAAGGGAAAAGATGGACATTTAATGAACTGGGGGACTTCCAACATTTCCTGATGAAAATACCAGAGCTAAATAGAAAATTTAGACATCAAACAGGAGGCTCAAGAGACACATGAAAAGCTTAAAAAAGTGGTGGGGGGGTTTAAAAAAAGTGCTATCCAATATGATGAAACTGGCTATATCCCCACTTGGGAGAAAGATTCTCATAACTCTTAAGAATTGTAACTCTATCAGAGAGAATATACTTAGCCAAAAGTTATGGACACTCATAACTTTTCTGTGACTCAGATGGAATGATTTAAAAACAATACCTCCTTAAAAAGGGGAACAGTAATGAGATGGGAGGAGACTGAATTGGTTAAATCCCATTATATTATGAAGAACAAAAAGACCTATTGCAATAGAGGGTAAGAAAGGAGGAGGTTAGTACCATATGAATCATCTTCTCATCAGACTTGGCTTAAAGTTAACTTATACACACTCAGTTAAATTAAGAAACATATCATATCTTTCAAATGTTAAAAGGGGAAAAGGGGAAAGGGGATGGGAAGGGAGAGAAAAAGGAGAACATACTGAAGGAAAGAAAGGAGGAAGGGAAAAGGGGAAAGAAGGGGGAGGGGGAGTTGTTATAGGAGGGCAAACACACTGAAGGTGGTGGTATTCAGAAACAAAATATTGAAGAATATGAATAAAGGGAAAAAAGAGGAAAAATACAGAGGGAAGATAGCAGAGAGGGCAATAAAGAGTTAGTAATTATAACTTTGAATGTGAATGGGATGAATTCTCCCTTAAAATGTAAACGAATAGCAGAGTAAATTAAAAACCAGAAGCCTACAAAATGCTGCTTACAATAAACTCATTTGAAGTAGAGAGATACACAGAGTAGAAGTAAAAGGTTGGAGCAAAATATAATTTGCTTCAGTTGAAGTGAAAATAGTTATCTTATTATGTAATTTTGCAATCTCTTATACTTTATTTTTCCTTCCTTAAGGATATGATTTTCTCTCTCATCACATTCAACTTAGATCAATGTAAATCATGGAAACAATGTAAAGACTAACAGATTGCCTTTTGTGGGGGATGGAGGGAGGGAAGCAAGATTGGGGGAAAATTGTAAAACTCAAAATAAATAAAATCTTTAAAATTAAAAAAAACAAATAAAAACTGAAGAACAAACATTATCATCACTACTCAAGTACAATTCACGGAATCTTGCAGAAGGTACTACCAGAAAGAATGTATAGGTAAATAGCAAGGGATAGAGTATACGATGAGAGGAAGAATGACCTTGTGAATCATAGATAAAATTAACTGCAAAATCAATGCTATCCCATGGCCTTCTCTGATCTATTTCTATAGAATATCTAACTTCACTTTATGGAGATATGGTGATCTACCACTGTTGGTCTATGGCCCAAGGGCAAGCTTCATGTGTAAGCTCTCCCCAATAAAACCTATTAGCAAACTAGTCTGAATAGCCCCTCTTTCTTTAAAGATATCTCAGTATTCTCTTAGGAGTGGGGATTGTCTTTTTGCCTGGTCTGAACTGATTCATGATGTTATCTAGTTCAACTCTCATTTTATCCATAAGCAAACTAAGATAAAGAGAAGTAAAGTGGTGAGCATGAGCAGCTAGGTGGCACAGTGGACAGAGCACTGACCCTGTATTCAGTAGTACTTGAGTTCAAATCCTACCTCAGACATTTAATAATTGTCTAGCTATGTGACCTTGGGTCACAACCCCATTACCTTAAATAAAATTTTTAAATAAAGAGAAATGAAGTGATGTATTAAGGAGTAAGTGACTGAATTTAGCTTAACTCTGAGGTTTTTTCAAATATGTATTCCTTCTTTTATACTACTCTAGTTCCCTAATGAAGAAGTTAAAAATTTCTTTAATTAAATTACTACTTATCTGTGTTTTATCCACCCTATATTTTGGAAGATAAATTTTGGAAGTTTAATGTAATTCTTGTTGAAGAGTTGATTGAATAATCTACAATTATTTTAGGAGGGGTTAGTTTTCATTAAGCTATCCTTTCTTACAGCTAAGGTGTTTCTTACTTCTAACAGAGCATCTAATAAGTACCATCTGTGGCCAACACTTACTTCTGAGCTGACTTAATCTTGAAAGTATAGTCTTACAACATTGAACTAGAAAGCTCAAAGGCAAATGAGATAAGGTATAATTGAAAATCAGAGGAAAGCACAAGATTAAGTAAAAGGTAGTTGAGACATTTTAGTAAGAAGTAACATAAATATGAATATCAAGTGAGCTAGAGCAGTTTCTCATTGGAAAGAAAGTTAATCTTTAAGTATAATAATGGCTGTTGCTCATGCATTTGCATTCATGTCCATTTCTTCATGTTCCCATTTGGGGTTTTCTTAGCAAAGATACTGGTTGCATTTCCTTCTCTAGCTTATTTTTGACCTGAAGAAACTTAGACAAACTTGGTTAAGGGACCTGCCCAGGATTACCCCGTTAGTAAGTATCAGAGATTAGATTCAATTTCATTTAAGACGAACCTTCCTGATTTCAAGTTGTGTTAAAGTCATCTAAAATAAAAAGAAAACTGAGGACAAAATTACCAAACCATCCATAATTTAATCTACAAAGTTAGCATCTGCCTATCAAACCAAGTCACCTGAATTCTCAGAGACAAGAAGTGATTTAGTTTTTTTTTTTTTTTTGAGAAAGAGAAATGACAGGAAACTTTTTAATTATAATTCAATTAGACAACGTAGATCAAGAGACTAGTTGTCTTCTCCCAGACTCTCCTGCAAGATGTTCATTCCTCCAAATGGCAAATTTAATAACCAGATAATGTGCTCGGAAAAAAGGAATTTGTGGACAGTGGTTAACGTTCACTCTCCTTATCTACTTTCTCCTTTACAAATGTCCATTACTCAGCTTTGACTCTAGTTCAAGGTGGGGAAATACCACTCATCCACTAAAACTGGAAAGAGGAACTCAACCTTATGTAAATTATCTCCAGTTGTCAGAAATGGGGAATTAACCTCTGATTAGAGTCCCTTTCTTAAGGAAAAGGAAACCTAGCTTTGTAAAACATTACTCCATTGATTATTTTAAGTTTTATTCTAAATTATGTGCTACTAAATGATAAAGTCTTTTGAATCTATTTTTTAACAAAACCTTAAGGTAAAGTGGATTTAAGAGAATAGCTAAATTAGTCTAGCTTAGCTGTTAGAGCTAGCTTTTCCTAGAGAAGTGAGTATATTCTATTTAAAAAAACTAAAAATAATTCAAAGTAATAAAAATAGTTGATGGATTTTTTAACTGGTAAATGACTGTCAGGTATATGCCACCTAATTGCCCAGATAAATGACTAGTCCATATATAATTCTTTGAAGTATATCAGCTATAAATCTGTATAGCAATTCTAACATAGAATTCTAATTCCATATACTTTTTGTATATCCCAATTAAATTTCATTGTATTCAATTTGGTTCAGTGCTCTAGTTTATTAAAATTGTTTTTATTTCTCATTGTCATACAGGGCATCATTAATCCTTTCTACCTTTGTGCCATTAAATTTTATTCAGATGTCATCTATTATTTTATCCAAGTCTTTGAAGATCAATCAATCAATAAACATGTGGTAAATATTTACTATTTACTGGGTTTTGTTCAAAACCCCATTGTTGATGTTTCATATCAGTCATATCCAACACTTCCTTTTCTTCACAAAGATACTGGAGTGGTTTGCCATTTTTTTTTCTCCAGTTCATTTTAAAAAATAGGGAAGCTGGAGCAAACAGGATTAAGAGACTTGCATAGGTCACAGATAGTAAATATCTGAGGTCAGATATAAACTCAAAAAGATGAATCTTTCTGACTCCATGACCTATGGCACCACCTGGATTCTTTGAGGAAAAAGTAAACCCCTTTTCAGTCTTATACAAATTGCTTTTGAACTATTGATGACTATTTTTTGGGTCAAACAATTCTATCAGTTCAAAATTCATTTTTATGATGTTTTATACTTGCCGAACAGCTTGTCTCTTTCACAAATGTGACAAAACTTTATAAAATATTCTAGCATGCTAAATAATTAATAATTTCATCAATAGGAGTCTTCCCTTTAATAATACTGATCAAAATCCATCAACACCTATCCATAAGTAAACTGAAATGAGAAAGAATAAGTCCTTAGAGATTCTACTTATAGAGGTAAATAAACAAATGTGTGATGAACTTACATAAAAGGAAATGATGATTATTGGACACTGTGTCATAGTGAGTAGATACCAGGCTAAAGGTCAGAAAGACCTGAGCTCAAATCTGGATTCAGATACTAGCTGTGTGACCCTGGCAAGTTATATAGCCTTTTTTTACTCGGTTTCCTCATCTGTAAAATTCTCTGGAGAAGAAAATGGCAAGCCACTCCAGAATCTTTCTCAAGAAAACAGTGTTGGCCCATCATATTGGCCAATGCCACTAAAAAGGAAAAGGTTCAATGATTGAAAGGATGTGGGAAAATTGTGAGATTAATTCATTGTTTGTAGAGTTGTGAACTTAGTCAAACTTTCTGGAGAGCAATCTGGAACCATCCCCAAATGGCAATGAAACAATGTATACCCTTTGATCCAGCAATCCCATTACTAGGTTTATATCTCTAAAAGTTCTTGAAAAAAGATTAAAAAAATTCACATACATAAAAATATTCATAGCAACTCTTTTCATGGTGGCAAAAAAAATTGGAAAATGAGGGAATTCCTATCAATTGGGAAAAGGATGAACAAATTGTGGCATATACATGTGAAGGAACACTGTTGTTCTATAAGAAATCATGAGGGAGAGTACTTCAGAATTAAATGGAAAGAGGGATTCAGTGGAAAAAAGTGCAAAAGAAGGTGACTTAGCCCTACCAAAACTAAAATTATATCATAATGCACCAGTCATCAAAACCATCTGGTGCTGGCTAAGAAATAGAGTGGTGGATCAGTGGAATAGACTAGGTGCAATAGTAGGAAACAATTATAGTAATCTGCAGTTTGATAAACCCAAAGAATCCAGGTATTGGGATAAAAACTCTCTCTCCAATAAAAACTTCTGGTAAAATTGGAAGTTTGCATGGAAGAAACTTAGATTAGACCAAAACCTCACACCCTATACCAAGACAAGATCAAAATGGATACAGGATTTAGACATAAAAAAACAATATTATAAGCAAACTGGAAGATCAAAGAGTAGTTTACCTGTCAGATCTATGGAAGCAGAAGCAGTTTATGATTAAGGAAGACACCACTATAAACAAACCAGATGATTTTGATTATATTAAACTAAAAAGCTTTTGCACAGACAAAACAACTGTAACCAAGATCAAAAGAAATGTAGTAAACTGGGAAACAATCTTTACAACTAGTATTTCTGACAAAGGACTCATTTCTAAAATATGCAGAGAACTGAGTCAAATTTAAAAAAAAAGTCATTCCCCAATTGGCAAATGGTTAAAGGATATGCAAAGGCAATTTACAGATGAGGAGATCAAAGCGATCCATAATCACATGAAAAATTGCTCTAAATCATTACTTATTAGAGAAATGCTAATTAAAGCATATCTGAGGTACCGCCTCACACTTTTCAGACTGGCCAATATGACCAGAAAGGACAATGATCAATGTTGGAAGGGTTGTGGGAAATCTGGGACACTAATACCTTGTTGGTGGAGCTTTGAACTCATCCATCCTTTCTGGAGAGCAGTCTGGAACTATACTCAAAGGTCAACAAAAATGTGCATACCCTTTGATACAGCAATACCACTACTGGTCCTATACCCTGAAGAGATGAAGAAAAAAGGTAAAATATCACTTGTACAAAAATATTTATAACAGTCTTGTTTGTGGCGGCAAAGAATTGGAAATCAAGTAAATGTCCTTCAACTGGGGAGTGGCTTAGCAAACTGTGGTATATGTATGTCATGGAACACTGTTGTTCTATTAGAAACCATGAGGGACAGGAATTCAGGGTAGCCTGGACTGATTTGCATGAACTAATGCTGAGAAAGATGAGCAGACCCAGAAAAACATTGTACACTCTAACAGCAACAAGGGGATGATAGTCATTCCATCAGTGCAACAATCAGGGACAATTTGGGGCTGTCTGCAATGCAGAATATCATCTGTATCCAAAGAAAGAACTGTGAAGTTTTAACAAGGACTATTACCTTTTGTTTATTAAAAAAAAAGCTGATGTCTTTTTCTCTGATCTTTCTATTCCTTTTACTTTATGTTTCTTCCTTAAGGATATGATTTCTTTCTCATCACATTCAATTTGGATCAATGTATACCATGGAAATGATGTAAAGACTAACCATTTGCCTTCTGTGGGGGTGGGGGGAAGAGAAGTAAGGTTAGTAGAAAAATTGTAAAACTCAAAATGAATAAAACCTTTAAAAAAAGAATTGCCTGGAAAGGCATACATGAAGTGATGCTGAGTGAAATGAACAGAATCGGAAGAACATTATACACACTAAGAACAACATGGGGTGATGATCAACTATGATGAACTTGTTCATTTCAGCAGTACAATAATAAAAGAAAATTCTAAAAGATCTGTTTCTATCTAGAAGGAACTATGGAGTTTAAATGTAGATCAAAGCTTACCAATTTCAATTTTAAAGAAGTTATCTTCTCTTTTATGACATTTTATTCTTTTTAATTTTTTCAAATTGGATTTTATTTTTTTCACAACATGATTAATATTAATCTATATTTAGCAAAATTACAGATGAAGAGTCTCTATTATATTACTTTCTGTTGGGGGAGTGAGGGTGGGAAGGAAGAGCAAAAAATGTAAAACTCAAAAGCTTGCAAAAATTGGTGAAAACTACCATTTTATGTTGTTGGAAAAAAAAATATTTAATAAAGTGAGAAATAAAATATTGTTGAACATTACTGAAATGACTAAATATCAAGAATGAGGCTTAGAACAGTATCCAATATATAGTTGATATTTATTAAATATTTATTGATTGTCAAACAATTCCAGTATTTTTGCAATGAAAATTTCAAATGGGGTCCAAGGGAGGCAGATATTATTGAAAATGACTGAAGAATAAAAAATATATTATTTTTTCCTCAAGAAATGGCTATTAAACTTGAATGGAAGATTATAAATGAACATTAATTTAACTGAATTCTCTTCATTCTTATTCCTTTCTAGTAAAACTATCAGGTCATTCAAAAAATATTTATAGAGCACCTAATATAGAAAAATCACTTCTTTAGGTCAATATATGATTGCACTGGAAATTTGTTAAAATGAGCCGTTGGTGAAAATGAGACATGTAATATGAGGTGGAATATGAAGCAATGAGATAAGGGCAAAGGAATATGAGACAAGAACAAAACTGAGAGGTTTTTTTTTAGAATAAAAGATTACTTCTAGATTAGAAAAGAAGACACTGCATGAAAAAAATGATGAAAAGAAAAAAAGATTAATTGATCCACCAATAGTTCAAAAGTTAGCCACTTAGAATAAGATCAAGGCATCATGCTTAATTTTAAGGTCCTTTATGAACCAAAACTAACTTCTGAACTACATGATATTTTGTTAGCATTGTGTATCTTCTGTTCTACTGTATAAACAATCACCCACAAATTTAAATCTGCATTCTGACCTCAGTTGTATGTTTCTAGTTTAAAATTTGTTACACATTCATATCATAAGTAGGAGAGAATCAATAATGCTCTAAATAATAATTTTTGCATGTTATAAAACATTAGAAGAACTGCCATGTCTCCTGTTGCTTTCAATTATTTTGATGAATGTTCAAAAAATATAACACTATTTTAGTTCTTTGGTCTCCCATCTGGATCACCATTCTGCCCAATTTTGATATATTTTTAATTAATCCAGGAACTTGGCAGATGCTTCTGTTTAAAAAAAGAAAATCATAAGTTAGAACTTCCCCAAAACTTATTATAACTTTTTAAAAATGTGCTGATGCAATTATTTACTTAGTGACAGATAAATAGATGGTAGGCACATGTACATATATAATATGTACATATGTATACACACACACACACACACACACACACACACACACACATATATATATATATACATATATATTCCTCAAGGGATGCATTTTCAGGAATAAATATTATACTAAAAATCACTTAATCTGTTGGCTATAGAAGAAATTTTTGTACTCACCTAGGACAGGCAAAGAATTTTGTCAGGTTAAGACCATCTTGGTGCCATTGAAATTTATTATGGCTAGAAAGTGCTTCTTAGCTTATGTTTCAAAACCTCTGATGAGAATCCAATCTTTTCTGACTGTTTTTAAAGTATAGGTCCCACACAGTACTGAATAATTTTAAAATGATTCTACGGATACTACTCAGTGGGCAAATAGAATTCAGAGAAGATTAATGTTATTGAGCTTATGCCTAAAACCAATATTTCCATTGTCTACTTTTCTCCAGATATCACTATCCTCCTTCTTTCCTGAGAAGAAGCAACTAGCTGAAAGAGATGCATTCTGAGATTTTTGGCTAGTGCCAAATATATGTCAGATATAATACACATAAACTGTATTTTCCAATGAAAAGTAAATAGGAAACTAAATAGAATTTATATATTTTTCTGGTGAAAAATGGAACTACACCATCACTGTTCTCCCTGTGGATGCTCTCTACTGTAATTATACCTTTAGATTTGCAACTTATAGAACATAGAGTTTTATCATAAAAATGGAGAAAGAGATTTAGCACTTCAAATTACATTAACTGTACATTAACGGAGATACACAAATCCCTAGAAATAATGAAATTTCACAGTTGGAATCATCCCTTTTCTTGTCTATTATCAATCTCCTACAATCTCTCATGAAATGCTACTGCAATACCTTCCTTTCACCATTAGAAAGTACAATTGATTTGCCTGAAATATTTATTAGTGCATTAGTAACAAACATTAGCACCAAACAGAAAACAAACAGTGCTCTGCTTACCTAGGTATGTGACACAGCATATAAAAATCTTCCATACTAAGAAAAACACTTATATGACACCTTCTCTTTCTGAATTACCTTTTTTTCTTCTCATGCAGCCTCACTGGGAAATTTTAGAGGAAAAAAAAAGAATTCTTAGACAAGTTTTTATGTGATATGCATGAACTATTCACAATTGTCAGATTTTACAGGTTTTTTTTTTTTAATTCAGGTTTCTGGACTCTTACCTAGCCATGAGTGGGTAAAACCAAAATTAAAAATTAAAAAAAATGTAAAAGAGAAGGTTGTCTACTGATAATAATCAATAAAGGAAAAACCTGGAGGTTTTATTTTGCAAAAGATTTATTTGAACGCAGATTTCTTAGTAAACTTTGTGTTGCTTTCAAGATTGTACTTTAAAAATTCTTAGCAAAGTGTTTATCTGCTTTAAAAATCTGAGCTGAACCAAGAAAAAGTAATCAAAATCTTTTTTTTAAGAGAATAATAATGAAATGTATAGATAGATGCTGGAAATTGACAAATGGAGTTTTATTGCTTTGCTAAATTGTATTTTAAATTAACTAATTCTCTTTTCTTTCTTCATTTCTTCTTTAATTAAATCTGAAATGTATTGTGAAGGTAAAAATATTGTAAGGACAAATATAAGAATAAGCCACTGAAAATATCAAAACACATTAAAATAACACCTTATTTATTGATAAGTAAATTACTGACTTCATCTAACTCTCAGGAACTCAGAAAAGAAATAAAGTCAGCAATAAGTTTTCTAAATAGATTAGGAGATTGATTAGATCCATGCTTTGATTGGTATATTTTACCCATAGATGAGGGAATTCCCTCTTGTCAAATAAGTCATCATCCATTCTTCAATTTATAATCATACAGAGAAACTTAATATTATTTATTTCCCAGAGTCATATTACCAATACATATCAAAGGGGTGACAGAATTGAGATCTTCCTGAGTCCAAAGCTGTCTCCCTCACCACTGTGGCACGTAAGTCAACGATCACAAATTTCCCAATAGCTATCAAGGCAAGTCAAAAGAAAAAAAATGTTAAGCATATATTATTAGTCAAACATTATACAATTCATTGAGGATAGAAAATAAAGGTCAAAGCAATGACAATAACAATAGTTTTGACTTTCAGTAAATTCATAGTCTAATAACGGTAGAGAGGAATACAACATGCAAACAACTACATTCAAACAAAATATTGACAGGATAAATTGAACGTAATCTAAGAGGGAGGTAACTAAAATTCAAGTGAATGGGAAGACATCTTGCAGAAGATGAGATATTAGGTAGACCTAAAGGAAATTTGTAGTTGGAAATGAAGATGGAAAATATTCACAAAACACATACAGGCAAACATAAACTCTAAGAGAAAATATTTTCTGGTTTTTAGATCACCATCTTTGTTTAAACCCTGTTATAAATAAGTTTGTCTTTTGGGAGTCAAAGTATAGTTATTAACAATTTTAGAAGTAAATTGAAATGGAAGAGATGCTAAAATCAAGCCAAATGAAGTAATTTTTTTTAGATCATAAAAGCAACAGACAAGGGGAAAAAGTATTGAGTGTTGTCTAAGAACTACAAAAGTACAGGAGTTGGAGGATATTTAATGTGAAAGATTCATGCTGTTTCTGATAGCAACACTATAGTAGAACCCAGTAAACTAACTGGTCTCCTAAGAAGGATTCAGCTCTCTCTATGTAAGAATGTAGGAAAATGTCTAAAAAGTTATGTAATGATATCTAATAAATATTTCCTTTAAAATGGCAAAAATTTTTTGGACTTTAGTAGGAACAAGATTCACTTATCTGAAAAGATTATGAAGATCATATTAATTTGTGATAATGTCAGTAAAATGCTAATTTTTAAAGAACTTAATGTTTTCAAAATATTTGCACATGCATTTTCTTATCTGATCTTCCAGAGAGTTTTTTGAGATAGCTTTTTTGTTCTATCTGGATTCTCTAGGACCTAGAAGGTCAAGGAATATTGTTCCCCTTTAGCCCCATCTCTTGATACTATTGTTCTGCAAGTTAATGAAGAGTAGAATGGGAGTTTGCTCAAAGGGACAGAGACAAGATATCTCTCAAAATCCAAAAATAAAGTTAAAAAATTGTCAGAGTTCATAGTTAAGATCTTATATATAGATGCAAGAAGGGGAAACAACAAGCAATTATTGTCTACTATATGTGCTATTTGAACCTTACCAAAACCAAGTGAGGTATTATTATTATTATTATTATTATTATTATTATTATTATTATTATTATTATTATTACACATTTGAGAAAACTGAAGCAGACCTAGATTAGGGGACTTGTCCAGGGTCATATAATTAAACAACTAACTTATGTTATATCTTAAATCAGGTCTTCCTAACTCCTGGCCCAGCATACTATCTACTATTCCACTTAGTTGCCCATAAGACAAAAAGGAACTCAATTTCTATTAGAAGTATGAATCTCATCTATAAAATGCTCAACTAGCCTTGCCAATTAGTCTGTATTAGAAGTCCACCCATGGCAAGAGACTGAGACTTTTCCAATTAATCCCATTTCATTGATAAACAATGCTAGTTATTAAGTTCTTCCTTAGATTGAGAAAATTTTACATCTCCTTTAATTCTCTATTTACCTCTCCTTTACTTGTTAAGTCATTCCATGCTCCAACAAGTCAATTTATTTTCTCTTTCATTTGATAAACTTGAATAAGTTAAGATAGCAATTTTGTCCCCCATAAGTTTTCTTTTCTGTAGATTAGATATGGGTAGTTTCTTTAAATTGGTCTTGTGTGAGTTTTGAATACCCTTACTTAGCTGGCAACATCTTCCTTGATATTTTATGATTTTTCCACATACTTCATTGATTGTGAAAATATAAACTCCAGATTGTAACTGACTAGAGTGTAGAATACATATTATCAATCTTTAGTTCTGGGCCCTAGATGACAATGACTGTGAAAGGAAAAAAAAAAATCTCCCATTAACAATAAATAGCTGTTCAGACATAATTTCCCCATATTTGACTTGGGTTGATTTTTTTTTTTTGGTGAGGCAGTGGGGTTAAATAGTCATTTGTCTATCATCACACAGCTAGTAAGTATCAACTGTCTGAGGCCAGATTTGAACTCAATTTCTCCTGACTCCAGGGTCAGTATTTTATTCACTGTGCCACCCAGATGCACCTGAGTTGATTTTTTTAAATCTGATTTCAGGATATTATATTGATCCTTTTAAATTACCATCATAATATTTATTATATTCCTGGTAGTCGCTGTTCTAAGGAAAGAAAGAGCTATTTTCCATTAGGCATTAGCAAGTCAATGTGAGAACTGTGAGAATTGTGTGATACAAATGAAATGAATCTTATTTATATAAACTAAATACATTTCAAGACATAAATTTCATTTTCCTCTAAATTTACGTATTTGCCAATCATGAAAATTGATGAGTTTCACATCCAGAAAAATTCATCTGCTCACTCTCTGCATTATCAACCCTAGAAATGCACTCATCCCATCCACAACTCAGAAAACCCTTAATTTTTCACCAATAAGAAATCAGAATTACTAATCTTGTAGATACTTTTATATCCTGTTTTTGTTGTATAAAAATCTATCTTCCTCTTTTATTCAGGGACCAGTGCAAAACTGAGGAGGTCAGGTCCTGATTTGCTAAGCAATTGGTGTGTATTTGTTTAATAAACTTATATGCTCAGAAATTCAATCCTTTGCTTCAACTGAAGAAGCAAACTGAAATTACAAATTTCACCTGTTACAACAATTCACAAAATCTGAACAATAATCGAATAAAGTTAAAGGTAAATCTTTAATGATGTGCAATTATAAAACAAAAGAGCCCTGGTACAGTCTTAATACTAGTACAAAAATGAGTACTAGACCCCCCCTGCCCCCAAACCCAAGCTCTTTCTAATATATTAACTTCAAACTGAGGGACTTAAATATTAAAAAAAAAATTTCTAATGCAAATAAGTGTTTGGATGGAGCTTAGATGAAATTTCCTTTCTTTTGACTCCTAACCTCAAGTTATTCAACTAAATCTAGACCACAGGGTTTCTTTACTAATTAGATGAAGTGCTAGTGAAATGTTAGTATATAAACATACCACTGAAAAGGCTAATGTTATTATTTCTTGGGGTTGCCTATGTTTTCATAATCAACATTTTATTTAGATTTGGCAACAGAGTGAAACCTCATTAATTAGGACTCCAATAACTGAATATTTGTGATAATAAAATCTATGTTGAAATTAATTTACCTGTACCCTAGCTCCAAAGAACATATTTACTAACCAATGTAAATTTAGGAGAGGGGTTTTTTAGCTTCTTTAAAAATATAAACTACTTTAAACAACCATTAAAGCTCTACTTTATGAAACTTATGTTACTAATTACAAATTAATTATATTAGCTCTTAGAAGTAGGCTAATACCACCTATACTTGGAAATACTTGGTTAGTCTAATGTGCTCTGTATGTGTGTGTGTGTGTGTGTGTGTGTGTGTGTGTGTGTGTGTGTGTGAAAGTTAACATTAGTAACATTGTTTGGTAAACTTGTACTCAGAAAGACTTGAATTCAAGTTCTGACACTGATACAAACTAGTTACATGGTTATGGATATATCATTTAGCATCTCAATGGCTCAGGCAACATTTAAAAATATGTCACAGTTTCATATAATGTGGTTTTAGAGGAAGAAAAGTCTCCATGCAAAGAAAATGAAATCCTATTTCTGAAAAGTAATAGAAAAGGAAGGAAAATAAAAGAAATAGTGATGAAAAGTCACAAAATCTTTGAGTAAATCTTATAATTTAAATTTTACCACTTCATTATAGTCTTCTTCAGCCCCATCCTCCTTCCCTTCTCCCCCTGCATGCACATTTATCTGTACTAGATTTTACCAAACACTAGTTCTTCAGAGTTTTCATATAATGCAAGTCAAAAGCACTGGAATGCAGATTCAGATGCATAGTTTCCATTTCATTGTTATGCACTCAAAGGCAAATACTGATTAAAAAACAAACAAAAAATGTTATGTCCCTTTTAAATGTCATGTCACTTCCTGAAAATTAAAGTCATATATATATCAGGTATTGAGCCTTCCTAATGCAAGCATTAGAGCAGCCATGGCCTATCCTAAAAAAAGAACAAAACTGACTTTATACATTGTTAATGATCCATCTATGATAGGTAAGATGGGAACATTAAACTTTTTTTAAAGGCTATTTTTACGGAGGCTAGTCAGGGAAAACAAGCATTTGGGGAGTGGAAGAGGCAGAAAAGTATCATATAGTCATTAGATCAGGCAAAGAATGGTAGGGAAAACTGGGAAAAATGAATCTAAAAAAAAGGGACATCAGAGGAATCAGGGAGAACTGGTGGAGAGAGAAATAGCATAGATGCATTTTGATAAGGGGGGAAAAGAATTAAGGTCAGATATAAAAAATGAAGAGGCATAGATGGTTAGAGTGTGGATGAATATATTACTCTTTTGAAGTAGTAATTTGCATTTTAAGAGGGACTTTCTGGAAACAGTAAGTACTTTTGGACAAGTAAACTTAATGGTAAAATTTTCAGTCCCACTGTGATGCTGTGAAAATACTGTCCAGAAAGAATATAGTGAATTTGTATTTTTTCCATGCTAGCTTTCTCCCTATAAAGCACTTCTTATACAGTATTGTTTTTCTAATAGCTCTGTAAAAACTTATTTTGTGCCTCTCCTTACCATTCTTAAACTGATAGAAACTTTCCCATATATCCTGTATCTGGTCAAAAATTTTCCCCATACATTATTCAAAAAATATCATGCCCTAGGAGGCAGCTAAGTAGTCAGTGGATAGAACACAGGTCCTAGAGTCAGGAGGACCTGAGTTCAAATCCAGCATCAGACACTTAATAATTACCTAGCTATATAATGTTGGGCAAAGCCACTTAACTCTATTGCCTTACATAAATTTAAAAAAAGAAAAGAACCACATAGCCAACAGAGGCATACAGACAATCTTGAGATAACAATGTTTCCCAAATAAATAATAATCAAACTAGCCTTGACTATATCTGATGCAATTCCCTAAACCACACTTGATGTGCAGGTTTCCTTCCCAAAATTTGCCAGTTCATCACCCGATTCCCCTCCCTTTTTTGCCTTTCAACTTTCAAAGTTCTATTTATCCTCCCACATGTTGCTAGTTCTTTCCTAGAACTCAATCCACTTGCTATACTTTTGTTCAAGCATAAATACACTTTTTTTGTTCCCCCATAACTCTGAATCACCGATTACATGAATTTTGCACTCTGTTCAATCTAAAACCTCACTGGACTATTTAGTAGAGAGGAGATACTTAAACACCAGCAAATCTAAATGAAATCTTATCATATCATTTAGTCATCTACCTCATTTTCAGATATATATATATATATATATATATATATATATATATATATATATATATATATGGATAACTGTTACATAATAGAATAATTTTCATTTGATCTCTGTAGGCAACTATGAGGATCACATTTCACTTCTGACACAGCTAAATTTGAGAGACATTGTGAAGAGTAGATAGTGGTAGATTTGGAATAAGGACAATTCTGATTAAAATTGTGCTTAATCAAATTGCTATGTGACCAAAGGAAAATTATTTAACTGCTCTTGGGCTTATGGGGATTGGACTCAGTGGCTTATATTGTCTCTTCCAATTCTATATTTATGACCCTTTGAATACTAGCTATAATTGGTTGTTTAGTTGATGTTTCTAAATCAACATATTAATTTGACCACATTTCATTCAGAAGATTTAACAGAATGATTAAGTCTTATGTGATCACTTAAATGAAGATTATTTTAATTTCTATAGCAGGATCTTAGCTTATATTTTGTTCTTGCCCAGAATTTCCTTTTATTGTTATTCAGCTTAAATATTATAGATTCAATCCACTACTTAAGTCCTATATCCTTAAAAAAAGTTTTCCTATCTTCTCCAGAATCAAAAAAAATTTATTTGCTCCCTAGCACTGCAATAGATTATACAATATAAAAATACTTTACAAATTATCCTCAAAGAACTTGAGATCAGTCTTGAGAAAATAAGAGAGTAAATATAATTAAAATAAAGCATGGAAAATACATAAGAATAATACAAACGTTTACATAAAGCCATAGAAAGGGAAAAGTTACTTTTGATTTGGAGAACTAAAAAAAAGTCATATTTGAGCTGCAGCTTGAAAGACTGTCAGATTTCAATAGAAGTGGGCATTCTCCATTTGTGACATGAATGAAAAATGAATGAAAAAGAATCTTTTAAGTATTTGCTTTGTGTAAAGCTCTGAGGAAAACACATATAAAAGGGGACTCTATTCTCAAGGAGTTCTCATTGGGGAGAGATGATATATTTAGGAGGTTTCAGCTAAAAGTCAGGTGGCAAGGTGCCATGTTTCTTAAGTAAAGAGGAAAAACAGATGGGTTATATATCTTCTTTAATTTCATTTTCTCTACTATGTCTTTCCAACTGCTTCTCTGCTTGGTCTGAACTCCTGGAAACATGATTTTCCACCCAGAATAAGAAGATCATCTGAAATCTCATCATCGTTCTGTTTAACTCAATATCTTCCTATTCCCTGAACCTCTTCTTCCCTCTGAATGGAGAACGGGAGGGTGCAGTACTTAAACTTAAATTGTAAAATCACTGGGATTTAAAGTGTGCAGAATACTTTATCTCTGAGCTACATTCCATATCTGAATTAGGTGAACTTATTCTGAAATCAATCCAATTTTCCTTTAATACAGAAAGTAGACGAGTGAGTAGTGTCAAAGAAAAATCACAAAGCAGACTTTAGATACTTCAATGAAAGAATAGGAAAAAGAGTAATCAAAGAGCCATCAGGATGATGGAGGATGATAAGTATAACTGTAATTAGTAATATTTCTTTAGTATCTGCTCTGTGTCAGGCAACTTATTAAACGATTTTAATTCTTAAATCATTAGATCTACACAACAACCAAAGGAGAGAGTTCACAGATGAGAAACTGGGACAAACAGAGGTTAAGTGACTTGCCCAGGCTCACACACTTACTAAGACTGACAATAGATTTGAATATTAAGATTAGATGGAGAAAGAAAGGAAGATATGTACGTGTATGAATATTCAAATATTTGAATAGCCTGTCACATAAAAGAGGGAATTAGGTTGCTCTATTTGATCTCAAAAGACAAGTAGAATTAGGAACAAGAAATGGAAGTGACTAAAAGGCAAATTAAGGCAATGTATATGCATAAAAATTCAGGCTATATACATATGCATCATATATTTTATAAATGTATGAAAATATATTTAAGATATGCATCCACATATAGTTTTCTCTTCAAATTTATACACCTGTGACTGTAAATATTTGTATATATGGATACAAAGTTACATATATGCACATATACATGCTTATATAATACATACATGGTCTCTGGAAAAGGCAAACATTTTTTAACTCTCTAACAATTAAACCTATTCCAAAGAGTATTAGGTTGTCTTAATTGGGATAAGTTCTATTTTTCTAGAGGTTTAATAATCAAATATAGTCCCATTTGGGGATGTCAGTGAGGCAATGCCTGGTGAGACAAAGGTTGTATTAGATAACTTATGAGGGTATATCTAAATTTGCGATTCTGATTTTTTGATTCAGTAAAATTTAATTGTTATATAACAGCATTTGACTATAAAATTATGATAGAGAATTGCATAATGTAATATATCAGATATGCATTTTACATACATATCTGATATATTCTATCATACAAGATGTATTCCATTCTGTTACATATAATTCTATAAATTAAGAGATAAATATATATGTACTTATCTATATGTTAATATATATATTTAAATAAACATATACTATATATATATATATATATATATATATATATATATATATATATAAACACATATATGTATGTAACTTCTGTAGATTTTGTTCCCTCAGTTGCAAGATTTGTTAGGTTATCTGCTCTCAGAGTGAAAACTACTGGGGGGGGGGAGTGTAGAGGCCATGTCTGACTACATCTGCATACCTATAAGACCCTACTGTAGTACTAACCATGTATTAAACATCCAATAAATATTAGTTAGTTTAATTAACTAATCACAAAGGATTCTTAATGGAAATAAATGGACTTCTAATTTTATGGTCCATATGTTTTGATTCTCAATAGAGAATAGAACACATTCCCTCATAACATTGTAATTTCAATATACTGAACTTCTGAGTTAGCATTATTGATAGAATAACTAGGAAACCAATGATGTCATCAATAAGAGATATTGAAAAGATATTCATAATTTTTGTCAGTAATTTTTTTCATTAATTACAAGGCAATTTCCCTCTCTTTCCCACTGTGTGGTATGAGTATTGGGCTGTGAATTCCTCAGTGTCTGCAGATACACGGTAACTCTATGAAATGAATTGCAGGGGAGGTTGGATTGATTAATTAAGTGATCACTGATTACACAAGTGCATTTTTCCTATAATTGCCTGTTCTGAGTGCATTCAGCTTAAATTTTCAGACAGCTAAGGTAAACTGACTTTCCTTTATAGTTATCCAGCTTGACCTATAGATTATGAAATCACATAATACAGAGGTAATTTCAACCTCTGCACATTCCCAAAGTATGTTTTTCTTATGACCAGCCTTGCATGATAGAATGGGTATGCCATAGCATTCTTTCTCCTCTTCTATTCTCATTACTACACTGTGTATTACACAGAATAAATTTTCCCAGGACTAAATTGACAACATTTCAATATTGCAATAACCTTTAATATGTTTCCAAAAATAATTTATTTAAATTTTCCTCATTGATTTTTTTCACAGTTTTTAGCTAACTGAAACTTGGTAGTTATTTTTTAAATCATTTTATCAGGAAAAAAAAATGTAGATCTTAACTATATAGGCAATTAGGCTCTTTGCTATGTTTGCATAGCAAAAAGAACCTATGAACAAATTTGCCTTTGATTCATGAGGATAAGCAACTTGGACATAGTAGATCTGGAGCAAAAGGCCCTATATTCAAACCCTACAGAAGATAAGGCAAAATGGCCCGTGTACCAGATGGCAGCAAAATTCCCTTCCAATTCTATATTTCTGATCCAATGATCCATGCACAGAATTTTATGCAATTCATGGATAAATACAATAAAAATGTTGTTATTTTTGGCTTGAATTGACCATTTAATGCCTACATTCTGCACTTCATTCTGAACGCATAGATAAAACCTAAAATGAATATAACAAAAGTTAAAGATAAAACCTTAAATTATTTTATTCCCCCATACCTGGAATGTACTTCTTCCTTTCCTCTACTCTTGGAGAGAATAATGCCTCCCTTCCTTCAAGATTCACAGTTTTTCCATTAACTTGTGGTCTTTCTTAATTCCTGATTTGTCAATCTCTTTCCTCCCAACAATAATTACCTTGTGTTTCTCTTCTCTCTCTTTCTCTCTCTCTCTCTCTCTCTCTCTCTCTCTCAATGTACATTCTTATATATTTGTATATATATATATATATATATATATGCATGAACGTACAGTATGTATATATTCAATTGAAATTTATTCCATGTATATATTGAGTAAGGATTATTTTAAAAATAAAAAATTCAGGCATTCAGTTGTGCTAGTGTTTTGTATGCATGGAATTTATGTATATATATGTATATACATATATATATATATATATATCGCTTTTCTCACAAATAACTCAGATTAATACTAGCTCTATGCGTTTGTTGCAAGAAATGGATAAAGAAACAGAAAAATGGCAGGAAAAGAGATTGGTTTTAAGCTCCAAGTACCAAAAGTACAAAAGATATTTGTGGAAAGAAAAAGGGAAGAAAAATAAAATATTGATATTCTGTGTACCTAGTTCATTAAGTAAATGTGTCTTCAGTACAAATATACCATTTTATACCAAACTGTCACTACCCTTCTCCATTTACTGAGAAGTTGCTTAAAGGAGGCAATCCTATATATACTACAAGTGAAATTCCAAAATATAAGATCAACCTTCTGTAGGAGTTACTGTGTCAAAGAAGTAATACATTCAACCCCCTATCTTGGATTGTTAACCAGCTCTTTATTGGTTTTTTTTTTTGGCTAATTGATAGTTTTCTTCTCTGTTGTTCTTTCATCATTTACCCATTTTGTATTACTTTATGTTGTGGAAATGGGCCTAAAGTCAGATTAGAATGAGGGAGACTTTGCTGAGAAAGTCATTTGCAAAAAGACTGGCTAGGAGAGTCCAAATTAATAACTCACTTATTTTTAATATATTTGTATTATCAGTCTGATAGTTTGTCTCCTCACAATCTTTCCATTTTATATTCTTGACACTTCTAACTCTGGTTAATTTAGGAAATAATCATATTGCATATACATTTTGATAGTACAAAAATATGTGGCCTATTCAACTGATTCATTTTAAAATTCCATGGATTCATTCTGAATTTTAGAAGAAATTATGTTAATTATTTTGATTATAATTATACTAATTATAATAAGCTGTACAATTTTTAATAAAACCAAAATTCATATGACTTTCACTTCTTGAAGTGGTTTGATTTTTAAATGGTTTTCAAGTTACTGACACTATTATAAAAGTTTATATCATCATATCCATTTTTTGTGCTTTTTTTCTTTAAGGATTAAAAATTATTGATATTTTCTTTGCTGCATTCATTTTTGAATATATTTCCTATAAACCCTACCCATGGAGCAACCCCTTGGCATGAAGAATTTAAAAGAAATGATAAAAACTAACCAACACACCACCAAATCTACCATTATATATACAGTGCTCCATGCCATCATTCTTTATCTTTGCAAAGAGAGGTAGATGCATTTCCTTATCCTTTCATTGAAGTTAAATTTATCTGGGATAATAGTTATACATAATGTCAATTCAGTCAAACAATCAAGATATATGTGTTAATGACCTACTATGTGCCAGACATTATGCTTATATATATATATATATATATATATATATATATATTTATATATCAGTTTGCTAATCTCCTACATGGTAAGAGAGCAGTTTACAGCTTTTGAGCTTATGTGTGTGTGTATACATATACATGTGTATATATATATATATATATATATATATATATATATATACATATATATATATCGAGAGAGATACTAATATCTATAAATGTAATATCCATATCTTCTTGTATATATGTATATATATGTATATATACATATGTGTTTTACAAAAATAGAAATATTTACATCATTATCCCATTTTAAATTCTTGAGACAGAGGAAATGATGAAGTATCTCATTAGTATAAGTATGATCATACTCTGGCTTTTTAAAAAAAACTAATGCACATAGTGTTTTCCTTCAATATAAATTACTTTTGTTCTATATCTCTATATCAATAACAAGGGTTTTAAGTATGGTTCTAAGTAATATAATGCAGTCAATTACGATGATACCATGGCATAGAGGATAGAAGACCAGCTGTGAAATCTGAAAGACTTGAGGACAAGTATTGTTCCTAAAAGAGTTGAATAAAGTGACTATAGACAAGTCACTTCACCTCCTAGTACCTATAGAAAATTCTGAAAAACTGTGTAGTATTGTCTGCTAATGGCTCCATATTGCAATACTCTACACAAGTGAAATTCAGGGTCAGGACAAAATAAATAAACACAAATAAACACATAAAAACCTACAGTCTGATATCAAGCATAACCATAATAAACAACTAACAAAAGTATCAAAGACAATATGATACAACAGAAAGAATCCTGGATTTTAGTTCAGAGGAGCTGAAGTTGTCTTTCCTTTGTCAACCAATTCACCCTGAGATCAGGAAGAATCACAGTCTCATAGTTCTTAGTTTCTTGATTTATTTGGGAATGCTTATATGTTCACCTATAAATTCTGAGAGTAGTTGTAATATTTACATATATAAATATATGTATTTGAAGCTTCTTTTATTTATATAGTATTACATAAATATCAATTATTATAATTTATTTACCACTAAAAGAAAACATGCAAGAAAAAAGTGTTTTACTATCCAGGCATATAGCTGGGAACCTTACTTTCATTATAAATTGCAAATTCAAAAAGATGGTATGTGTGTTATATGCCTTATTTCCTTTGTAGATTATAGTTGTCTACATAAGTCTGTCTATATGTGGCTCAAAGAAGTAAAGGATAAATATTTTTAAAAGGTCTCCTTTACCCACACTTCTCTAAAAGAAACGTTGATTCTTGCCAGAAGGAGAGCAAGATGCTGGTCCCTTTGTTCTCTTCAAGGAAAGTGTACTGCCATAGAATGTAACCTATCTCCTTAAACATTGTTAGTCAAGATGATTTTTACCCTTTTTTATTTGTTTCTTTTGCTTATCTTGGGTTCAAATAAGCCTCCTTATAATGTACAGGCTTTGTTTGAAATATATACATATATACATATATATATATATGTATATATGTATATATCAAAACAAATTCCAGCTCTAAAATAGATACATATAGGAAATAATTCCATGTATTTGAAACAATAACAAAAAAGAAATCAGAAAAATTATAAGCATGAAAATATCTAGATATATGTCTAATTTGATGGTACAAAAATTCTATCATTGGGTGTGCTGGACATCAACTGAAACATGAGAGAAACCCAGGACTAGTACAAGGAGAAATTCCTCTAAAGTCTCTAGGGTAATAAGATGGAGATAAGCATGTGATTGGTATGCCAATTCATCTATATGTCTACTTGTTCTCTAGATCATTCTCTCCCTGAAGAGACCTGAAAAGAATTTGGATTTACAAGTTTCCTCTTTCAAAACTGTAAGTTAAAAGACTAGGGTATTTCTCTCATGCTCTACCTCTATTGTAATTGTGGAACACTGAATAATTAAACTCCAGCAATAAGAAGAGTGTAAAGCCAATGGACTATAAGTCATATATACTATGAGGGAAGAAAAATTTACCCTCCCCTCACATTTCAAACAAAACAAAACAAAATATCCTTTGAAAATTTTCTTTCACATGTTCATAAAGAAGAAAAGAAATCCTTTCTCTTAAAATAAAACTTAAAAAAACATTGTCATTTGTAATATCATTAAAATCATATTATTTGGGAAAAATCACTAAACTATAAGTAATCTCTTGTCTTATCATTCTACTACTAAATTTATGCCGAAGGGGGCCAATGACCAAAAGGAATCATATCTAGTAATATTTTCAAAAGCATTAATTGTAATAGAGAAAATCTGGAAATAAATCAGGATCCAAGTTATTGAAGAATGGTTGATTAAATTGTGCTATAGAAATGAAAATAAATAAAATTACACATTAAGTACAACGATTTAAAAATTGGTCAATATGACAATTGAGAGGAATGTGAAAAACTATAAATTGATAAGAGGGAGAATAGCAGAACTAAGCATACAACAAAATGATTACCTTCATGAAATAATACAACATTAATGTGGAAAATAATTCAAGTCAAATAAAAAAAGGCATTGATGGTTTCAAATATCAAATGTTAAAACACTTTTAATCCTCCATTCTATTAATAATTCAGAAAATTGTAAAGCATCTATACTAACTGTTGCATCTTCTATATTACGCAATTTTGTTTAGCATTTTGTTCATTGGTAATGAGGATGTACTCTAGGAGGGATTGTATGGGGTAAGAGATTGGCATGTCATTAAAATGAAAAAAGAAATGTTATTGGTAGGATATATAAAAAACAAAAAAGTATAATAAGGAACATTTATAGGAATTATGGCCATTGTAAATTTCTAATTAAAATTTTCTTTAATTTTACTTTTCACCTCCTTTATCAGAACTAAAGTGACTCATTAGTATTCTTCTATATTTGCAGGAAATATTATTACATAAGTTAATATCATCGTTGTCATAGATATAGACAGCTCCCATTTCACAACGAGTATCAGATACTGAATTAGCATGAAAAAGAAGAAAATTCATTAATCTTGGATCTATAATATATTTTTAGTTGTTTGGTAGATGGCTACCTATGTTACCACTGTACTAAGAAGACATTGAGTACATCATTCTGTCCAATTCTCAGTCTGAATGGGAGAATTGGTATTAAGTGCACAATTAGAGTATAAAGGAATGAATGACAAACATGAAAGTCACATCACATACCGTATACATGCCCTTTGGAAATTAATTTCCCATTTTTTCAAGTGACAAAAATGTAATAGCCTTAGATGCTAATGATACATCTAAATGATAATCTAGTAATATTTCACAAGTAGCAAATCATTGTTGCTTCCTTTGCTACTCATTTTAATAACATTAAGCATAATTAACTATTTTGGTGTGATTCATGTGTGGGCTAACCTGAATTCTATGATCGTGAGAGGTGAATAGTTTCTGAAATGGATCAAAGTCATATAAATATAACCTTAATAATTTATAAAAATTCTGCTGTTCATGACACAAATGTAAAAGAAAGAAATTGACATTAACTCTGTTATGTAATGGATTCTGATGACCACATTAATTTCAGGTTCAGAAAAGTATCACAGTGTTGTTGAAGGTTACAATGATCAGTTCTGCTTCCATAAAGTTTACCGATGGAAGGACGGAAAGAGAGAGAGAGAGAGAGAGAGAGAGAGAGAGAGAGAGAGAGAGAGAGAGAGAAGATAGGCATATATGCATACACTTGAACATATATAAATAAATAAATAAATATACATACATACATATATATATATATATATACACACACACAGAGATACATTTGTCACTTGAATTAGTATTCCTGCATGAAAGTAAATAATGAGAAAAGTGACAAGAGAAAAATGACTAGACTAAAGATTTCTAAGAACTGGTAAACAAAATAGAACCAATACTCAAATATATACATCTATGTCTGTGAACATACCGATAAATATATGTAAGTATGCATATGTGTACTTATAAGAATGTAAATGCATGTATCCATAACCACTTATATATTGTATAACAACAGAGAGAGAGAGAGAGAGAGAGAGAGAGAGAGAGAGAGAGACACAAATGGGTTCTTTGAAAGGTACTACTAATTTTTTTTACATGCCCTCTTAATTCCCTCACCTTTCATTAGAATTTGATTAAAGAATATGGACAGTTATCACATTACAGTTATGCAACAATGGTGATATATTGGATGCACATTGACTTCCAGGTGTGATAATAGATAGAGATAGATAGAGAGATAGATAGATAGATAGATAGATAGATAGATAGATAGATAGATAGATAGATAGATATGGATAGATAGATAGATGAGATAGATGATAGATGAATGGATGGATGGATAGGAAGATAGATGAATGAATGGAAGGATGAACGGATGGGTGGATAGATGAGAGAAAAGTGAAATATAGCTATTTAAATATGTATACATAAATATATATATATATATATATATATATACATACATATCCTAAAATCATTTGCTAATTCTCAAAGAGACCTATAAAATTTTAAAGGGTAAAGGAAAGGCATTTGAGACACCTCTCTCCCACCTTTGCAATTTTTTATGAAAAAGTATATTTGATTTACAAATATTGTAATGAGTAATGTGGCAGGATATGTTATTCTGAAATTTAGAAACAAATCCACTTAACACATAGCTTTGGTGTGCTCTCTGTTATCTATTTCCATTTATATGACAAGATTGTACAATTCAGAAAATAATCAAAGCTTACTAATTCATTTGTGCCAAGAGCTAGAATCCTTTAACATTACTAATTTAGATAATTTAGACCTAATGCAATGCTCAACAATACATAGACAATCCATATAAATATTTCTCTCTCCTCCTGATAAATTGTATGATATTACATAGAAATTCACTTAAGGGAAAGAGAAGAATGTCTTAAACATATTCAGTGAATATGTTGAGAAATCCTAACTTTATTTAAAGAAAGCCTTGTTTTTGAAAAGAGTAAAATAAATTTGTGTTTTACACACACACACACACACACACACAGACAAACACACACACAAACATATATATATATGAACAAATGAATTATTGATTTTTTTTAATTTTTGCAAGGCAAATGGGGTTAAATGGCTTGCTCAAGGTCACACAGATAGTAATTAAGTATCTGAGGCTGTATTTGAACTCAGGTACTCCTGACTCCAGGGCCAGGACTCTATCCACTGCACTACCTAGACACCCTAGAATCATTCATTTTAATAACATGTGACTATTATATTTTTTAAGGATTTTGCAAGCCAAATGGGGTTAAATGGCTTGCCCAAGGCCACACAGCTAGGTAATTATTAAGTGTCTGAGGCTGGATTTGAACCCAGGTACTCCTGACTCCAATGCCGGTGCTTTATCCACTACGCCACCTAGCCGCCCCCCTATTATATTTTGTTGGGAGCTTTATTTCTTCCTCTGAAATTCTTCTGTTCCTCAGTAGTTATGAATTTTACTATTCCCCATTTTATGAATTGGCATATGACCACTGTGAAAGTTAAAAGCTGAAGTTATGACTCAAATAATTTCTTCCTCTGTCCTTGACATCATATCATACTTTCAAAAATTTTGAATACCTGATTAAAATTCAGTTCCATTATTCTAAAAATAGAAAATTAGTAATATTAAAAAGCAATGAAGTAGGATCATTAGGCCATCAGTGAAAAAGTGAATAAAATAAAATTGAAAATTAAATTCAATCACTTTTATTGTCTTTTTTTGAAATTCAATATAGGAACTTGTTCTTTCTAGGTCCCATTCACTAGTTCAAATTTATTTACTCTCCAGTACTCACTCAACCTTTAATGCAACAGGCACATTTTTAAACTAAAACATGTAATTCTCTAATACTCTTATTTTGCTTATGTAAATAAAAGAGAAGCTTATTTTGAAAGAAGAGGAACTAAGTTGATTGAGAAAGTATTAACCAAGTTTAGAACAATGCTATGTGTCAGTCTGAGATGACACTGTCACATTTCATCAAAAATTAGAAATGAAGAAGTTGTATGACAAAGCTAAGGTGATGTTCTATATTCTAAAGAGTAAAGTCTTCACAGTCCTGAAGATCCTAAAGCATTTTACATGGGCATGTACAAATTCAGACACAAGGAAGAAACCATAAGGATACTCATATGTTTGTCTGTGTGTCTGTGTGTGTTTGTGTGTGTGTGTGTGTGTGTGTGTGTGTGTGTGTAACTTTTCACCATAAACCATTGACTTTTGTTAGCAAAACTCATATTCTGTCAGGTGCTTTTGAATTGTGTCCCAGAGTTAAACACTTCAAAATAGCTGGCATTTATACCATAACCACTATATGCTATATAACACTATACCAAGTGATTTTGAATATATTATTACATTTGATCACAATAATCCTGGGACATAATTACTACTATTATTCTCATTTCAAAAAAAAATTAAGAAACTAAGGAAGACAAAGGTTGTGATTTTCCCAAGATAACATAGTTATACCTTAGGCTGTATTTTAACTCTTTTTTCCCTGATTCTTGGTCCAGTCATCTATACACTGTATCACTTAGCTACTAAAGAAAAAAATATATAATCAACTAATGTTTCTGGAATACTTTGCTGGGAAATAAGAGAACAATGCAATTTAAATATAGACTTTTCTGAAACTTAGTCTAATAACAAAATATGATAAGTACAATGTTGTGCAGTTGTTTCCAGTCCCTTGTAATTCTGTTTGTAATTTTGTTGGCAAAGATACTGGAGTGTTTTGCCATTTCCTTCATTTATGCGAGGAACAGAGGAAAAAAGAATTAAGTTATTTGCCCAGGGTAACACAGTGGCTGAGGTCAGATTTAAACTCAGGAAGATGAGCCTTCATGACTTCCATCTAGAAACTCTATCCACTGAACCACCCAGTTGTGATAAATGTATTAGAAGACCGCAATAAGATTGTGACCAAACTTTTTAAATTATCAAAGTTCATACATTTTAGTATTAATTGCTAAACTCTCTAAGGAGTTTAGCTCTCTCACTCTCTTTATATCACATCAAAGGTTTATATTCTATCAGTTTTATTATCAGGGAGACCTTGCTCTTAGTGTCACTAAAAACTTCCTCTTTAATCTGAGAGACACTATCCTGGTCTTTATTCAGGTATAATCTTTTCTGCATGTGACACCATCACAACCACCACTAATCATAATTAGTAGAAATGTAACTGAATTCGGGCAGCTAGGTGGCGTAGTGGATAAAGCACTGGCCTTAGAGTCAGGAGTAACTGGGTTCAAATCCGGTCTCATACACTTAATAATTACCTAGCTGTGTGGCCTTGCGCAAGCCACTTAACTCCATTTGCCTTGAGAAAAAAACCTTAAAAAAAAAAAGAAATGTAACTGAATAGCAGTAGCTTAAAAAAATAAATTATTTTGTAAGCATATTGCCAACTATTTGTACACACTTGTTTACCTAATTTCCCTTCTTTTTTAATAAGGGAAATAACTGCTCATCTCTTTTCTTTCATGATCATGACTGTGCTTTTGACTCCAGGCTCAGGTAGACTAATAATTCTTGCTTTAAAGTGCTTGCTATAGTGCAGGTATACCCTCTTTTCTCTATCTCTACTATGCAATTTATATTTTTTCCTAATTTAATGATTCCGACTAACATTTTTATTGTTCAGTCTTTTTCTGTCTTGTCTTCAAAATCCCATTTGAGCTTTTATTCACAAAGATACAGGAATACTTATCTTCTCCAGCTCATTTTACAGATGAGAAAACTGAGGCAAACAGCATTAAATAATTTTCCTAATGTCACACAGTAACTGTCTGAGGTCATAAGTGAACTTATGAATCCAAGTATTTTTAACTCCTGAACTAGTGCTTTATTCATTTTACCACTGAGTTGCCTCTAACTTTGTGTATAGAACAGTAAATGTAGCAATTTTATGGATCATGGAACATTCATCTTCTCTCCAGTTTTTTTTTTCTATTTCCTAGATCAGCTTCTACATTTACAAATTCAATTTAGTCAGCAAAAATTTTCTGAATGACTTCAATCTAAAATGCACTGTAATGCACTAAGAGAGACAGAAATATAAATAAGACAGTCTCTTACCTCAAATAGTGTCAAATTTTATGGAGAAAGACGAGACATTTAAACAAATGTCTGTAATAAAAATAAAAATTGTAAAAGAAAATAAAGGCCTAGAGCACTTAAATGACATGGCCAAAGTCCACCATGAGTCTTTCCATTTCATTTTGGGTATACTCAATTTGATTTCCATGACTGAAAGCAAAAAAAAAAAAAAAGAAGAAGAAAAAGAAAAAACAAAACAAAATAAAATCCTAGAAAAATATTCAAGCAAAAATACTGGGTGATGGAGTTCTGAATGAATCCAAATATTCTGGAGATCAATATGAAACTATGCCCAAAGAGCAATAAAACTTTATAACCTTTGAGCCAACATTTCCAATTCTAGATCTATATCCAGAAAAAAACTAGAAAAAATGGGAAAAAAATCCTACATGTTTCAAAATATTCATTGCAGCTCTTTGAGGAGTGGCAAAGAATTGTAAATTGAGGGGATACCCATCAACTGGGGAAATGACTAAACAAGTTATGGTACATGAATATTATGGCATATTATTATTCTATAAGAAATCATAAATGGTAGGACTCTAGAGAAGCATGGAATGACCTATGGGATCTGTTGCTGATCAAAGGGAGCACAACCAAGAGACCAATGTACACATTAACAACAACATTGTAAAATGATCAACCTTAAAGGAAGTAGCTCCCTTCATCCATTAAGAGAACTAGGACAACTGTAATTAGATCAGCTATGGACAATGTTATCCACGTCTAGAGAAAAACAAAACAAAACAAAATAAAACAAATGAAACATTAAAAAAACAACCCTTCAGAATCTGATAATTTAATACAAATTATCTCTTAGTTATCTCTTTCCCTTAATCCTAATTCCTCATACTGAAAATGACTAATCTATAAACATGTTTATCAAACATATAAAGACATACACACACACACACACACACACACACACACACACACACACACACACGGAATTCTAACCTGTTTGTCACTGAGGGGAAGGTGATGGAAAGGGAGGATGGAAGGAAATTTTGTAACTCAAAAATAGGTATGTGAGGACCAGCTAGGTAGTGTAGTGGATAGAGTATTAGCCCTGAGTCAGGAGGACCTGAGTTCAAATTCTACCTCAGACACTTAATAATTATGTAGTTGTGTGTCCTTGGGCAAGCCACTTAACCCCAATACCTTGTTAAAAAAATGTGCATGTGCATATGGATGAAAAATATTAATTAAAAAGTACTGGCTGATTATAATGCAAAAATCACTGAGACAGTCAGAAAGGAGTTTTTAATACTAAGGAAACTTACTTCAAAGAATTAAATTGGTCATGGGAGCAGCTAGGCGGTACAGTGGATGGAGCACGTAGCCCTGGAGTCAGGAGAACCTGAGTCCAAATCCTACCTCAGACATTTAATAATTGCCTAGCTTTTTGACCTTGGAGAGATCACTTTGATTCCATTGCCTAAATTAAATTAAAAATAAAATAAAAAAATTTAATTGGTCACTGTTCATTTCACCTTCTAGGTAGAAAGTTAGAGTTCTTATTCATCTGTCCTATAGAAAAAGTTGCTCTCTTCCCCCTAGCCCCAATTTATACACCTTGCTAGCCCAGTTAGGTTCCCATTATAGCTGCTTTTCCTCTTTTTCAAATGCTCTTTATAAGATATCATCTCTTTTACACATTACTTAAGAGAGAGAGAGAGAGAGAGAGAGAGAGAGAGAGAGAAATGTGACATTCATCCTTTACACATTAATCTAATGGCTAATGTGTTCTTAAATATTTTTTACTTCTTTATTCATCATAATCCATTGATTCTCTTTTTTGCCACAAAATGTTGCTATTTAATCTTTCAATTTTGCTAACTTTTAATGACCTCATGAATTATATATCTATGGGGTTTTCTTGACAAAAATAAAGTAATGATTTTCCATTTCCTTCTTCAATGGATTAAGATATTCAGAGATTAAGCACCTTGCCCAGGGTCACACAGATATTAAGCTAGGGGAGCACAGTCACTAAAAAACAAACTTTTGCTAATGCAATATGAAATATGAAAATAGAAGTGGCGTACCCCTATATAAAGAAGACAGAAAATGCAGAAAGTATGACTAACAGTTATTTGGAGAAAAATATAAACTTCATAATTATATGTAATCAAAATTAATAATTTAATCTCTTGTGATTCTCTCTATGCTTTCTTTGAACTCATTCCACCTGACTCCAGGTCCAGTGCTCTATCCACTGCACCAACTTGCTGTCCCCCCTATTCTTCCTTTGATCACAAAGTTTAATCCTATCCATAGAGGTGGTTGGGGTTTTTTTTCATGTTTTTCTAATTGTTTTTATGTGACTTTTTATTTCTAGGTCGCATACCAATTTGAATTTAACTTTGTATAAGGTAGGAGGTATTAGTCAAAATCTAATTTCATCTGTACTTAGTGTCTAATTTTTCCAAATATTGAGTTATCCATCAATCAAGTAGATAAGGTTTTGTATTGACCAAATACTAGGCTAATAACTATATTGCATAATTTAAAAGTGTTTTCCATAAAATAATTTAGTAAAGCTAAGATTAAAAGGGATAAATGAACTTTAAAATATATTTGTGGTTTCTCTGATTTTTCTTTCAAAATATGTAAGTAAATGTTTTAAACTACAATTTAAGAAAAAAACTATTCCCCTATTGAAAAAAGATTCTAAAGATATTAAATCTAATCTATACATAACCATAGGAAAAATTATGAATCCCAATGCAAGTTAAAACAAATCTGAGATTATACCTCATTCCTGTCATAGCAGTAAAGATGATAAAAAAGCAAATGATAGTGTGGGGTGAAAGGCACATTTATTTATTTTTCACATTATTACAAGAGTCTTGTTGTAAAAGCAAAAATAACCCCCCTACCCTGTCCTCCCACAATGATAGAGAAATCTCAAGAAAAATAAAGTGGGAGGAAAAAAAGTATGCTACACTCTGTATTCAGATACCATCAGTTCTCTCTTTGGGATGGATTGGATTCGTTATCATAAGTCCATCAGAGAAGTTGCTTCAGTATTTTTTCCCACAGGTGCCATTGCATAGCTATATTTCCCTTTATTCTGTAGTCCCCAACTCCAATTATTGTATTCTCTCTCTCCTTTCACCCTGCCCCTCCTCAAAAGAAGAAAAAAAATATTGATACATTATTGGACCTGTGAATTTTTACAACCAAGTCATACCACTGCTAGCTGGCTATGTAAGTTATCAAAGAAAGAAATAAATGATCTATAAGTACAAAAATATTTAAACAGCTATTTCTTGTGATCCAAAAAATATGCCCTCATTTGAAGAAAGTTTGAATAAGTTATTGAATTTGAGGTGCTAGAATACTGTTAGATCACATAATAAAATAGATTATTTCAAAATTTCATGCAAAAACTTATATAAAACAAAATAGAGTGAAGGATGCATACCCAACCTCCAAATATATATATATATATATATATATATATACATATACATATATATACACATATATATGTATATACATATGCATATATACATATAATAGAATTAATACTTTGAGAAAATTTTTATATCTATGGAGAAAAAAATAAGTAAAGAAAAAGTAAGCTTTTAAAAAGCTGCTTTGATGGATATAAGAATGATAATATATATACTACTATCCATTACAAAGAGTTCAGGAATTTAAGATGAGGAATGAAATTTATTTTCTTATAAGGTCATTGAACCAAGATTAACAGAAGTGGAAAGAACATATTTTAACAGCCCAATTAAAAAAAATAATGAAGAAACCATCAATAAACTCTGTAGTAAATGTTTCTAGGTCCAGATGGATTTATAAGTGAATTCTACCAAACATTAAAGGAACTAAATCCCATTCTACATAAACTATTAAAAATAGGAGGAATTCTAATTCCTTTTATGACACCAACATAGTGCTAATATCTAAATCAGGAAGAACCAAAACAGACAAATAAAATTATAGACCAAATCTCCCTAATGAACACTGAAGACAAAACCTCAAATAAAATTTTAGTAATGAAATAACAGCAAATTATTACTAGGATAGTGTACCATGATAAGGTAAGATTTACATCAGGTAGGCAGGAATAGCTCAAAATTAGAAAAACGCTCAATATAATTGAACATGTCTGTGGAAAAACCAACAGAAATCCCATGATCATCTCAAGAAATATTGAAAAAGTGTTTGATAGAATATAACAACAATTCCTATTAAAAACCACAAGAAAATTTAAGAATAAATGGAGTTATCCTTAAAATAATAAGTAGTATTTATCTAAAACATCTGCAAACATATGGAATGAGGATAAACTCTGAGCATTTCTAAAAAGCTTGGTAATTAAATAGGATATCCATTACTAACATTAATATTAAGTATAATATTAGAAATGAGAAGAATTAATGAGAAGAAAAAGAAATAGAAGGAATCAGAATTGGCAATGAGGAAGCAAAGCTTTCACTATTTGCAAATGATAAGATGGTATACATAGAGAACCTGACAAATCATCTAAATACTCCTTGAAATGATGAACAAATTAAGCAAAATAGTAGGATATAACATAACCCCACATTAATCATCAGTATTTCTATAAATGAAGCATAATACCCAAGAGCAAAAGATAGAAAGAGTAATTCTACTTAAAGTAACTGTAGGGGGGGGCAGAGCCAAGACAGTGACATGAAAGCAGGAATTCCTGGAAACTCAATATCCAAAATCCATTAATTATGACTATAACCTAAGTTTAGAGGGGCATAACCCACACAATTTCCCAGTCCAAGACAACTTAGAAGTTCTGCAGAAAAGGTCTGTTTCACTGGGAGGGAAAAGGTGTGGAAAGAGCCCCAATCACAGTGCAGCCACAATGCCTCTGGGCCAGGCACCTGGGTCCCTGGCAGAGGGGGTGGTTTTCAAACCTCTTGGTCCAGGGATCACCGGGAAAAGCTAGAAGGGATTATTAGAGAACTCTGCAGTACCAGAATGAGCTTGGAGCAGAAAACTGGCCTCAGAGCAGACCTTCAGTGACAACCTACAGTGGGAATCAGCAGAAGCACTAAGCACTTCCAGAGCTCCCAGGCCACAGATGGTCTCTCTGTTCTCCCTGGGGCAGGACTCTGCTGTATTCCCACACTCAGATACAGGTTGCACTTTGGGCTCCCATATCACCATAGCCAAGGAGGGACCATCCTCACTGCTTCAGGGCAGAGGGGAGGGCCAGTGGTCATCCACATTCCAGAGCACAGCCAAGAGAGCAGTCAATCTCTCATAAGACCTTGAAATAATTAAGGTCTCTGTGGATTATCCCAAAACTCCCCAAACCCTTGGAAGTGGGGTAAATCAGTCATTGGCTGAGGAAATGAGTAAACAACAGAAAAAGAAGAATATGACCATAGAAAATTACTTTGATCACATGGAGGACCAAAATACATACTCAGAAGATGACAAATTTGAAGCTTCTATATCCACAACCTCTAAGAGACAAAGAAAATGGGTTCCAACTATGGATGAACTCAAAAAAGACTTTGAAAAGCAATTAAGGGAGATAGAGGAAAAATGGGAGGAGAAAAGAGAGCTATGCAAATAAGTCATGAAAATCAAGCCAGCAGTTTGGTGAAAGAAATACAACAAAAAACTGGAAAAAAGAATATGTTAAAAACCAGTTTAGGCAAAATGGTAAAAAGCAACCCAAAAGGTAAATGAGAAGAATATCTTTTTTTTTTAGGTTTCTGAAAGGCACCGAGGTTAAGTGACTTGCCCAAGGCCACACAGGTAATTAGGGCCGGTGCTCTATCTACTGGGCCACCTAGCCACCCTGAAGAATATCTTAAAAAGCAGAATTGAGGGGTGGCTAGGTGGCATAGTGGATAAAGCACTGGCCCCGGAGTCAGGAGTACCTGAGTTCAAATCCGGTCTCAGACACTTGGTAATTACCTAGCTGTGTGGCCTTGGGCAAGCCACTTAACCCTGTTTCCCTTGCAAAAACCTAAAAAAGAAAAAAAGAAAAGAAAAGAAATATAACTGTACCAAAAAAAATCAGACGAAAATGTGAAATATCTCATTGGAAAACAACTTACCTTGAAAACAGATCTATGATAGATAATTTAAAAAATTATTGGGATACCTGAAAGTCACAAACCAGGAAAAGAGCCTATACTTCATTTTTCAAGAAATAATACAGCAAAATTGCCCTGAGATCCTAGAGGTAGAGGGTAAAATAGAAATTAAGAGAATTCACCAATCACTGCCCAAAAGACATCCCAAAAGAAAAACTTTCAGGGATATTATAGCCAAATTCCAAATCTCCCTAGTCAAAGAGGAAATACTAAAAGCTGCCAGAAAAATCAATTCAACTTTCATGGCTCTATAGTCAGGATTACACAGATTCTGGCAGCATCTACACTAAGGGCCCATAGGGCTGGGAATATGATATTCAAGAAAGCAAATGACCTTGGTTTACAACCAAGAATCAACAACACAGCAAAACTGAATATCCTCTTCAGGGAAAAAAGATGGATTTTCAATGAAATGGTATTTCAGACTTTCCTAATGAAACATCCAGAGAGCTAAACAGGAAGTTTGATGTTCAAAGATAGGACTTGGGGGAACCATAGAGGGGATAGACGAGAAGGACTAATTATGAGGAACTTACTTGTGTTGAACTGTTTGCATTCCTGCCTGGGAAGAAGATACTGAGAGCTCATATGAACATTCTAATTTATAAGAGCAGTTAGAACGAGGAGCTAAACATAACAGTATAATATAGTAAAAGGATGGAGTCAATGGGTGATAAAGGAAAGTACTGGGAGGAAGCGAAAGAAGAGGAAGAAGAGTCTAAGATATTTCAAATAAGAGTCAAGAAAAAAAAGCTATAATGGAGTAGAATGGGGTAAGGCAAGGGAGATGAGTGAGCCTTCATTCTCTTCAGAAATGACTCAGAGAGAAAAATAACATACACATTTAATAAGGTGTAGAAATCTATCTTACCCTATAGAAAAATGAGAGGAAAGGAATGGGATAAGAGGGAATGGGGGGAGAGAAAGGGGGGAGGAGGTATAGGAGAGAGAAGAATGTGGGAGAGGGTATTAAGATACAACATGCTTCTGCACAGGTACAGAATGAAAGGAGAGATAGAAAGAATGGAATAAATGAGAGTAGGACGGAATAGAGTGGAGAGAAATACAGCTAGTGATAGCAACTGTGGGAAAAATATTGAAGCACCTTCTTTGGAGGACTTATGATAAAGAAGGTAATTCATCCCAAATCCAGAGTCATTGGAACCTGAACAGAGACTGAAGCACACATATTTTCCTCTCTCTCACTATTCTTGAGATTTCTCATTTTCTTGGGGGGGGGGGCATTTATGTTTACTCTCACAACCAGATTATTGTAATAATATAAAATAAGCAAACCATAAATAAAAAAATAATGTAACTGTAGACAATATTAAATATTTGTTAACCTACCTCCCAAGAAAAACCCAGAAACTGTATGAGTACAAATATAAAACACTTCTCATCCAAATTAAGTCAGATCTAAATAACTGGAAAAATATTGTTAATGGGTACGTTGAACTAATATAATCAAAATGACAATTCTACCCAAATTAAATTACTTATTCAGTGCTATACCAATTAAACTACCAAATAACTACTTTACTGAGCTAGAAAAAACAGGAACAAAATCCATCTGGAGCAAGTAAAGGTCAAGAATAGTAAGAATCCTGATAAAAAAATCAAAAAGGAAGGTGGTCTAGCTGTATGAGGTCTAAAACTGTGCATACAGTGTCATCAAAACTGCTTGGTACTGGTTAAGAAACAGAGTAATGGAGCAGTGGGTTTAGGATAGTATGAAAAGAAACCACAGTAAATGACTAGAGTAATCTGCTGTTTGACAGATCCAAAGATATTATTTGACAAAAATAGTTGAGAAAATTGGAAACTAGTAAGGCATAAACTAGGCATTGACTCACATTTCACACCATACACCAAAACAAGGTCAAAATGGGTACAGGATTTAGACATAAATTAATAGAACAAGAAATCCTCTATCAATCAGATCTATGGAAAGGAGACAAATTTATGACTAAACAAGATATAGATACTTCCGGCCAAGATGGCAGAGAGAAGACACACACAGTTCTAAAGTCTCCTGATCTTTCCCCATCTGTAATTTGAAACAAAACTCTTAACAGAAATCCAATCCACAAAACCCAGGAAGAAAAGTCAGTAGAAAGAACATCTACCTCAGGATTGGTTTTCTGAGGTCATGGGTCAGTCTGAGCACAGAGGGTAGATCATCTGCCAGTCAGCCAGATTAGCAACAGGGTTGAAGCCCCTGGAGCCTGAGGGCCCAGGAGCCTGAGGGCCCAAGAGCCAGACCTGCTTGATCAGCAGGGTTAGAGCCTGGTCCACTACTGGGGCTTGGGTTGACTAGGTAGCAAGGGCATTGGTGTTGGCCCTGACCCTCTAGAGCTTGCTGACAGGGCTGTGGGGAGAGTTCCAGTGCAGGAGAGCTGCAGACATCATACCTGGGCTGCTTTGGTCTGAGGAATTCTAAGTCAGTCTCTCCATTGCAGCTGAGGCTTCTTCCCAGAACAAACACAATTACAGACCACTTCTGCCCTAGGCACAGGTGTGTGAGCAGAAGAACCAGTATAGCTGACAATAGGGAAAGGGATGACCTCACCCCAGAGTAAAGCCCACCATTGATTGAAGACAAAAATATTTAACAGCTTCAATCACTCCCTCCAGGCTAAGGAAGAAGGCCTCAATCAAGGTCACAGACACTCCAGAGAAAGCAATCAGGTCCTCCTACTGGCCAGCCAGAGAAATTACATTCAGTGAGCAAATCCTCTAGCACCCCTACTGGCCAGGTGGAGATATTACAAACAGTGAGTAAAACCTCTAGGGATCCCAACACCAAACCTTTGTGAACCAGCCTCTCCCCAACTCAAAGTCTTAGCAAAATGAATAAAGGTTCCCGGAAAGGTGGATCCATAAAAAAAAAAATCCTTGGAAAGAAAAGACCCTGAGAGAGACCTAGAATCTTTGAGGAGAAGATGATCTGCTCTCCAGCACAGAAAGAATACCTTGAAGAAACAAGGAAGGGAGTTTAAAAATCATTTGGACAATTTGGGAGAGTCAATTAACACCTTGCAACAAGAAAACAAATCATTGGAAAAAACAATTGGACAAATACAAAATGAGAATAATTCTCTCAGATCCTCAATTGGACAAATACAAAAAGAGAATAATTCTCTCAGATCCTCAATTGGTCAAATGTAAAGCTCTTTCAAAAGTAGAATTGACCAATTGGAAAATGAGTTGTAAAAGGTAAATGAAGAAAACTCCTCTCTAAAAATAACAATGGAGTCTTCGGAAATTAATGACTTCATGAGACAGATCACAATGCAATTAAAGTCATATGCTATATTGGTCCAGGGAGATATAGACCAGACGTAATTGGAAACTGAATAACCTTTTTAATGAATGAGTGGATCAAACTACAAATTATAGAAAGAATTAATTATTTTATCATAGATAATGACAATAATGAAACAACATACCAAAACCTATGGGAATCACTCAAAGCAGTTGTCAGGTGATATAGTACATCTTTAAATGCATACATAAATGCATTAGAGAAATAGGAAATCAATGAACTAAATATGCAACTAAAAAATTAGGGAAAGAACAAATTAAAAATTCCCAATTAAATACCAAAATAGAAATTCAGACCAAAAGTTAGTTTAATGAAAAAAACAATAAAATTGATAAACCTCTGTTCAATTTGATTAATAAAAAGAAAGAAGAAATTGCTAGAATCATAAATGAACAAGGTGAACTCACCACCAATGAGGAAGAAATTAAAGTAATAATTCAAGATTATTTTGCCCAAATCTATGCAAATAAATTTAACATTCTAAGTGAAATGGCTGAATATTCACAAAAATATAAGTTGCTCAGGTTAAATGAAGAGAGGATTAAATACCTAAACAAACCTATCTCAGAAAAAAAAAATTCAACAAGCCATCATTGAACTTCCTAAGAAAAAATATCCTGGGCTTGATGGATTCACAATTGAATTCTACCAAACATTTAAGAAACAATTGGTTCCAATTCTATATAAACTCTTTGGGAAAATAGGGGAAGACAGAACTCGACCTAACTCTTTCTATGAAACCAATATGATACTGATACCTAAACCAGGAAGAGTTAAAGCAGAGAAAGAAAATTATAGACCTATCTCCCTGATGAATATATATACAAAAATCTTAAATAAAATCTTAGCAAAATGATTGCAACTAGTTATCACTAGGATAATACATTTTGACCAAGTAGGATTCATTCTAGGAATGCAGGGTTGGTTCAATATTAAGAAAACTGTTAGTATAATCAATTATATCAACACAAACCTATCAGAAATTATATGATCATATCAATAGATGCTGAAAAAAGCTTTAGAAAAATACAGCACCTATTCCTACTAAAAATGATAGAGAGTAGAGGAATGAATGGACTGTTGCTTAGGAATAATAAACAGTATGTATCTGAAACCATCAACATGCATATATTCAATGGGGAGAGGCTAGAGGCATTCCCAGTAAGATCAGGGTTGAAACAAGGGTGCCCATTATCACCACTGCTATTCAATATCATATTAGAAATATTAGCCTCAGCAATTAGAGAAGAAAACAAAATTGAAGAAATTAGAATTGAGAAGGAAGAGACAAAACTCTCACTCTTTGCAATTGACATGATGGTCTATCCAGAGAATCCCAAGAAATCATCCAAAATACTACTGGATATAATTAGCAATTTTAATAAAGTTGCAGGATATAAAATAAACTCTCATCATAAATCCTAAACTTTTCTATATATGACTAGCAGAATACAGCAGGAAGAGCTAGAAAGAGAAATCCCATTCAAAATAACTTCAGACAATATGAAATACCTGGGAGTCTATTTCCAAATGCAGACTCAGAAACTTTTTGAAAACAATTATAAAACACTTCTCACACAAATTAAATCAGATTTAAATAACTTGGCAAACATCAGTTGCTCATGGATAGGTAGAGCTAATACAATAAAAATGACAATTCTACCAAAACTTAACTACCTGTTTAGTGCCATACCAATGAAAATTCCAAAAAATTACTTTAATGAGTTAGAACAAGTTGCAAGTAAATTCATATGAGAAATAAAAAAGCTGAGAAGTTCTAGGGCTTTAAATTAAAATAAGTGCAAAAAAAGGAGCTTAGTCCTACCTGATATAAAATTATATTATAAAGCATCAGTCATGTGTGGTATTGGCTAAGAAATAAAGTGGTGGTCCAGTGGAATAGATTAGGTGCACTAGCAGGAAACAATTATAGTAATCTTCTGTCCATCTATTGGGATAAAAACTCTCTCTTTGATAAAAACTGCTGGAAAAATAGGAAGTTAGTGTGGGAAAAAAACTTAGATTAGACTAACACCTCACACCCAAATGGATGCAGGATTTAGACATAAAAAACAAGACTATAAGCAAATTAGAAGATCAAGGACTAGTTTACCTGTCAGAACTATGGAAAGGGAAGCAGTTTATGAATAAAGAAGAGATGGAGAATATCACTAAACACAAACTAGATGGAATTGATTACATTAAATTAAAAAGCATTTGCACAAACAAAAACACTGCAACCAAGATCAAAAGAAATGTAGTAAACTGGGAAACAATCTTTATACCTAATTTTTCTGACAAAGGACTCATTTTTAAAATATATATATACAGAAAAATGAATCATATTTTTAAAAAGCTATTCAACCATTGACAAGTGGTCAAAGGATATGCAAAGACAATTTACAGATGAGGAGATCAAAGCAATCCATAGTCATATGAAAAAATACACTAAATCATTACTTATTTTAGAAATGCAAATTAAAGCATCTCTGATCTACCACCTCACATCTCTCAGAGTGGCCAATATGACTAGAAAGGATAATGACCATTATTGGAAGGGTTTTGGGAAATCTGAGACACTGTTGCATTGTTGTTGGAGCTGAGAACTCATCCAACCTTTCTGGAGAGAAATTTGGAGCTCTGCCCAAAGGGTTTCAAAAATATGCATACCCTTTGATCCTCAGGGATTATACCCTGAAGAGATGATTAAAAATGGTAAAAACATCACTTGTACAAAAATATTCATAGGAGCCCCATTTCTGGTGGCAAAGAATTGGAAATTAATTAAATGTCCTTCAATTGGGGAATGGCTTACCAAACTGTGGTATATGTATGCCATGGAATATTGTTGTTGTATTAGAAAGTGGGAAGGATGGGAATTCAGGGAAGCCTGGCAGGATTTGCATGAACTGATAATGAGTTAGATGAGCAGAACCAGAAAAACAATATAGACCCTGGCTGCAACATGGGGGTGATGGTTAACCTTGATGGACACGCTAATTTCTTTTTTTTTCTTTTTTTAATTTTTATTAAAGATATTATTTGAGTTTTACAGTTTTCCCCCAATCTTGCTTCCTTTCCCCCACCCCCACCCCACAGATAGCACTCCGTCAGTCTTTACTTTGTTTCCATGTTGTACCTCGATCCAAATTGGGTGTGATGAGAGAGAAATCATATCCTTAAAGAGAACAGAATTCTCAGAGGTAACCAGATCAAACCATAAGACATCTGGGTTTTTTTTTTTCCAAATTAAAGGGAATAGTCCTTGTACTTTGTTCAAACGCCACAGCTCCTTATCTGGATACAGATGGTACTTTCCTTTGCAGACAGCCAAAAATTGTTCCCAATTGTTGCACTGATGGAATGAGCAAGTCATTCAAGGTTGAACATCACTCCCATGTTGCTGTTAGGGTGTACAGTGCTTTTCTGGTTCTGCTCATCTCACTCAGCATCAGTTCATGCAAATCCCTCCAGGTTTCCCTGAAATCCCGTCCCTCCCGGTTTCTAATAGAACAATAGTGTTCCATGACATACATATACCACAGTTTGCTAAACCATTCCCCAACTGAAGGACATTTACTGGATTTCCAATTCTTTGCCACCACAAACAGGGCTGCTATAAATATTTTTGTACAAGTAATGTTTTTACCCTTTTTCATCATCTCTTCAGAGTATAGACCCAGTAGTGGTATTGCTGGGTCAAAGGGTATACACATTTTTCTTGCCCTTTTGGCTTAGTTCCAAATAGCTCTCCAGAAGGGTTGGATGAGTTCACAGCTCCACCAACAGTGTAATAGTGTCCCATATTTCCCACATCCCTTCCAACAATGATCATTATGCTTCCTGGTCATACTGGCCAATCTGAGAGGTGTGAGGTGGTACCTCAGCAAAGGACACGCTAATTTCATCAGTGCAAAAATCAGGGACAATTTTGGGCTGTCTGCCAGATAAAGAACCATGGAGTTTGAACAAAGTTCAATGACTATTCCCTTTAATTTAGAAAAAAATAACTGATATCTTATTGTCTGATCTTGTTATCTCTTATACTTTATGCTTCTTCCTGAAGGATATGATTTCTCTCTCATCACACTCAATTTGGATCAATGTACAGCATGGAAACAATGTAGAGACTGACAAATTGCTTTCTGTGGGGGGATGAAGGAGGGAAGTAAAACTAGGGGAAAAATTGTAAAACTCAAAATAAATAAAATCTTTAATTTAAAAAAAAAGATTATCTAGTCCAAAGAACATCTAAAATGAAATCTCCTCTACAATATTTCCAACAAATACTTATCCAATTTCTTCTTGAAGAACTAGAATTACTAAAACTTAACTACTAGAAGTCTAAGTCTTGGAATTCCAATTTTATGTCTTTCATTTTATGGAGCCTTAACGTAATTCTTTGAAAGTTCTAACAACTTTTCACTCTTTACACTGAGATTAAGCAGAGCATTTTATTTTTCATATAACATTCCTTAAACATATGCGAACTGCCATTGCAGAATCACAGAATTTATGGTTGAACAGTATGTTAGAGGCCATCTGGCTCCATCAATGTCCCCTGAAGAATGTCAAACATAACTTATTGAACAAGTGGTCTGCTAGTCAGTGCTTGAGAAATTTCAATAAAGTAAATTCTACTACAAAGGTAATGTATTCCAAAACTGGATAACTCTCATTCTTAGAACAATCCAGTGGTTGCTTTTTTTTAATTCCTCTTAAATTAAGTTTAAATTTTTGATTTTTGATTTTTTCCCCCTTGCTATTGGCTGTGCCCTCTTCCACTAGCAGAACAAAATTTTCTCCACTCCCAGACATATAAAGATCCCAATACTTTTAATTGATTTTCATATGATATGTTGTCAAACATCTCAAAATTTAAGGAGTATTCCTCTGGACACATTCCAATTTGTACAGACTCTACAGAAGCATGGAATGATTTATAGGATTTGATGCTGAGTTAAGGGAGAAGAATGAAGAATCAAAAACAACATTGTGAGATGAACAACCCTGATGGTTGCAACTCTTCTTAGCAGTTCAGAGAGCTTAGACAAACTTATTAGACCACCTATGCACAATACCATTTCCATCCAGAGGAAGAAAAACAAAACAAAAAGAATCCTTCAAAATTTGATGGAGTACATGTAATTTTTTAATAATTTATGTATTTATTTTGATTCATACACACATGCATATTTCCAAGTGACAAATTTCCCTCCACTTTCCCTTCCTACCTGCCTCCTCTCAGCAGGGAACAGTCAGGTTAGCATATTACAAACATATTTTATTATATATGTTTTCAGTTTAGCAATTATCAGCATGAGTAATTTGAATCAAGAGAAATCGATACATAAGAGATCATTTTTATAAGTATTCATCAGATTCGCATTGGTTGTGTGTGGGTGTGTGTTTTCTTATGTTTAGTTTTTCTTCTTCTGAATAGGGATAATATAGTTCATAGTCAGTCCAATACAGTTGTCCTAGCTCTCTGGACAGCTGAGAGAAGCTACTTCCTTTAAGGTTGTTCATCTTATAATGTTGATTTGTACATTGATCTCTTGATTATAGTCCCTTCACTTTGCAAAGGTTGCCGTAATTCATTCCATGATTCTCTAGAGTCCAAACATTTATGGTTTCTTATGGAACAATATGATTCCATAGTATTCATGCACCATTACTTATTTAGCCATTCCTCAATTGATGGGCAACACCTAAACTTTCAGTTCTTTGCCACTACATAAAAAGAGCTGTTATGCATATTTTGGAACATGTAAGACTTTTTCAATTTTTTATAATTTCTTCTGAATATAGTCCTAGATTTGGAATTGATGGGGTCAAAGAGTACAAACAGCTTTGTTGCTCTCTGGGCATAATTCCATATTGCTCTCCATAAATGTAAGATCCATTCTCAACTCCACCAGCAATGTATCAATGTCCCAATCCTCCCACAAACTCTGCAGTGTTATCTTCCCTTTTTCTAATCTTGGCTTATCTAATATTTGATATGATACCTCATTGTTGTTTTAATTTTAATTTCTCTAATCAATAATTATTTGGAGTACTTTTTCATATGAACATATATTCGTATGTATGTATATATATATACATACATATATATATATATATATATGTATATGGCTTTTATTTCTTCATTTGAAAACTGTTCACATCCTTTGAACATTTATCAAATGGGGAATCACTTGTGATCTTATAAATTTAATGGAATTCTCTACATTTTTTGGAAATGAGACCTTTATCAGAACTTCTAATTTTGAAGATTGTTTCCCCAGCTTTCTGCTTTCTTTCTAATTTGGGGAGCATTGGTTTTAGTAGAGTAAAAACTTTCTAATTTAATATACTAAAAATCATTCATTTTTCAATTTACATACATTCTAATTCTTGTTTGGTCATACATTTATCCCCTTTCCATAGATCAGATAGATATAATATTTTTGTTTGATTAATTTATCTATAGCATCGCTCTTTATGTCTAAATCCTCGAATGCATTTTGACTTTATTTTGGTATAGGGTGTGAGATGGATCTAGATTTCCCCATACCATTGTCCAGTTTTCCCAAAAATTTTTCTCAAATAATGTGTCCTTATCCCAGAAGCTGATGTCTTTAGGTTTGTCAAGTAGTAAATAATTGCTGTAATTTTACTGCACTTTCTTTTGAACCTATCCTAATCATTCATTGCTCTATTTCTTAACCAGTACCAGTCAGTTTTGATAACTGTTACTTTATAGCATAGTTTTAGATCTGGTGAAGCTAGGCCACCTTACCATATATATATATATATATATATATATATATATATATATATATATATATTAAATCAGTTCCCTTACTGTTCTTAATTTGCTCCAGATGAATTTTGGTTTTTTTTCTAGTTCGGTTAAGTAATAATTTGGTAGTTTCATTGGTAGATTTGTCATTTTTATTATATTAGCTCAACCTAACTATTAACATTTGGCACTTTTTCAATTAATTAGATCTGACTTTATTTGGGTGAGGAGTGTTTTATAATTGTGCTCATACAGTTTCTGGGTTTGTCTTGGGAGGTAGATTCACAAGTGTTTAATGTTATCTAGTAATAGTAATAGTAATTTTATTTTATTTTATTTTTTTAGGGTTTTTTGTAAGGCAAATGGGGTTAAGTGGCTTGCCCAATGCCACACAGCTAGGTAATTAATAAGTGTCTGAGAATGGATTTGAACCCAGGTACTCCTGACTCCAGGGCCAGTGCTTTATCCACTATGCCACCTAGCTGCCCCATTATAGTAATTTTAAATGGAATTTCTTTTCCTATCTCTTGCTCTTGAACTTTGTTGTTCATATATAGAAATATTGATGAGTTATGTGGGTTTATTTTATATCATGCTACTTTGCTGAATTTATTAATTGTTTCAAGGGGTTTCTTAGATGATTTTTTCCAGTTCTCTAGGTATACCATCACATCATCTGCAAAGAGTGAAAGCTTTGCTTCCGCATTGGCAATTCTGATTCCTTCAATTTGTTGTTCTTCTTTTATTGCAACTGCTAGAGTTTCCAATACATCATTGAATTGTAATGGTGATAATGGTCATCCTTGTTTCACCCCTGATTTTATTGGAAATGCTGAGTTCATTCCCATTACACATAATATTAGTTGTTGTTTTAGATAGATATATTTATTATTTTTAGGATAACTTCACTTATTCTTAAACTTTCAAGTGTTTTAATAGGAATGGATATTGTATTTTATCAAATGCTTTTCCACCATCTATTGAGATAATCCTATGTCTTCTGATGGTTTTACTATTGGAGTGTTTAAATATGTTGAGTGTTTTCCTAATGTTGAACCATCCTTGCCTGCCTGCTATATAAATCCAACCTGTCATGGTGTTTTGTGTGGTAATACCTTGTTGTACTCTCATTGCTAAGATTTTATTTAAGATTTTTGCATCAATATTCATTAGAGAGATTGGTCTATAATTTTCTTTGTCTTTTTTGGTTCTTCCTGGTTTAGGTATCAGCACCATGTTGGTGTCATACTTTATGTAGAATAGGAATTAATTGGTCCTTAAATGTCTGGTAGAATTCACTTGTACTTCCTTCTGGACCTGAAATCTTTTTTTAGGGAGCTTATTGAAGATTTCTTCAATTTCTTTATATGAAATGGGGTTATTTAAGTAATTTATCTCCACTTCTGTTAATATGGGCAGTTTGTATTTTTGCAAATATTCATCCATTCCACTCATGTTATCCAATTTATTGGCATACAGTTAAGCAAAGTAGCTATGAATTATGTCTTTAATTTCCTCCTCATTGATGGTTAGTTCACCCTTTTCGTTTTTGATACTGGTGATCTGGTTATCGTCTTTAATTTTTAAAAATTAGATTAACCAAATGTTTGTCTATTTTATTGACTTTTTTCATAAAACCTACTCTTAGTTTTCTTTATGAGATCAATTTTTTTTCTTGCTTTCAATTTTGTTAATCTTTCCCTTAATTTTCAGAATTTGTAATTTCATATTTAATTGGGTGTCTTTAAGTTTTTTAGTTGCATACCCAATTCATTGATTTCTCTTTTGTTATTTTATTCTTATAGGCATTTGGAGATATGAAGTTTCCCCTCAAAACTGGCTTGGCTGCATCCCATAAATTTTGGTTTGATGGTTATTATCATCATTTTTTTTCTCACTCATTTTTTCCTCACTCTTTATTACATGTAATTTTTACTGCATCATGATCTGAAAAGTGTATAGCTATATTTCTGCCTATCTGCATTTGATTTTAAGATTTTTGTGTCCTAGTACAAGGTCAGTTCTGGTGTAGGTACCATGTACTGCCAAGAAAAAGGTATATTCTTTTCTATCCCCATTAAGTTTTCTCCAGAGATCTATCATATCTAAGTTTTCTAAGATTTCATTTATCTTCTTAACTTTCTTCTTGTTTATTTTGTTATTCTTGAGACAGGGATATTGAAGTCTCCCATTATTAAAGTTTTGCTATCTATGTCTCTTTGTGAAACACTGAGCTTTTCCTTTAGAAATTTGAATGCTTTACAACTAGGTGCCTACACATTTAATAATGGTATAGCTTCATTTCCAAAGGTACCTATTAAGGTTGGTTTTAAGAAGATGTGATTTCCTTTATCCATTTTTAATGGAATTGATGTTTGCTTTTACTTTAACTGAGATTAGGATCACTACCCAAGATTTTTTTTTTACTTCAGCTGAGGCATAATATATTTTGCTTCAAACCTTTACCTTTACCCTGTGTGTATCTCTACTTCAAATGTGTTTCTTGTAAACAACATATTGTAGGATTCTGGTTTTTAATCTGTTCTGCTCTCCACTTCCATTTTATGGGACAGTTCATCTCATTCATATTTATAGTTATGATTACTAATTCTGTACTTACCTCCATGCTATCTTTCTTCATTCATATTTTTCTCTTTCCTTTTCTCTTATTCTTCCTCACCAAATTTGTACTACCTTTTCCCTTTGACTTTTCTTTTAAAAATTTAACTTCGAGTTTATTTTCACTTATACCTTCAACTTTCCTTTTATCAGTTCCTTTTCCCTTATCTTTCCCTTTCCTAGTCCCCCACTCCCTGTAGTACATTAGATTTTTAAACCCAAGTGAGAATGTATCTTTTTTTCTCCCTGGGTTAAATCTATCAAATAGAACTTACTCAGCATTCACATTCTCCCTTCTTTCACTCTAAAATTAGCCACTTCCTTGGTATTATTTATTGCTCTAATACTATTAATAATGCATCACCATTGACAATTTGAATATTTGATTGCTTTATAAGCTCATATTGTTATGAAAATATCATCACAGATTCATAGATTGTGCAACTGGATCTTTTTTCCAACTCATTCGGTTTCCCTAAAAGGTACTTTTACATTTTCTTCATTTTTTTTTAGTCTTTTCAGTTTGTTTGATGGAATCTTGTAGTCTTGTCAATTCATTGGTTTCTATTTGTTCAATTCTAATTTTTAATGGTTATATGTTCTTCAATTAGCTTCTGTTGGTTAATTTTAGCTTCCAGTTGGTTAATTTTACTTTTACTAATTTTACTTTTAACAGAGTTGATTTCTTTGGTCAATTTTTCATAATTTTCCTGAATGACTTTCATTTCTCTTTCTCTTTTCCATTTTTTCTTCTTTCTCCCATCTTTTTTTAAATTCTTTTTTAAGTTCTTTGATGAACTTCTGTATTTGAGTCCAATTCATATACTGTTTTTATACTTAGCCTATGAGTGATTTTTCACTGCTTCCCTCTTCAGATTTGTCATTGTTGCCATCTTTGTCTGTAAAGTAGTTTGCTATAGGGAGCACTCTTAGTTTTTTTGTTCATGTTCATTTTTTGCTGTTTTAGCTCTGCTCCTGGGGGAAGTATAGATCCAAGTTGCTTTTTTTTTTTGCTGGGGCTAGAGTCTGATCCACAGCTTGTCATTTGGTCAAGATGTTACCTATGTAACAGGCCTTGTCTTTGCAAGAACTTCGGCTGATATTATACAGTGGGGACGTGGATTGCCCTGTTGCTAAGAGTCTCCTGCTGACTTTCCTGCTCTCCTGCCTCCTAGGACATTACCTCCCCTTTCCCCCCAATGTCACAGACCTTCACTGAAGCTCCTCCATGATGTCTACAGTTGGAAACTTCTTTGAATCTTCTCTTTTTAATGATGGGATCTATAGTTTGAATATCAGATTCTAGGGTTCATTCATCTTTGGTAGGGAAGTGCATCTGGGCATGTTAGATTCATGCCATCATCTTGGTTTGGCCCTGGAAGGCCCATCCTTTTCCTTTTTTTTTAAAGCACTTCTTATGTATTTCTTTCCTTTAATCCTAATTCCTCATTCTGAAAATGATTAATATATAATCTTGTTTAACACAAATGTGCGTGTAAAATATTACTGACTGTTTGCAGATGAGGGGAAGATGGTGGGAAGGGAAAATGGAAGGAAATTTTGTAACTTAAATATATATGTATATATATATATATATATATATATATATATATATATATATATATACACACATATATATGCATATGGACGAAGTTTCAACATTTACTTCCAAAGCTAAGAGTTCTAAATTCTCTCCCTTCCTCCAACCCCACTTCCCCCATTTAGAAAGCAAGTTACTTGGTGTAGGTTAAAAATGTGTAGCCATAAAAAAAATTGCTACATTAGGCATGTTGTAAAAGTAAACATAATCCCCATTCACAGAAAGAGAAACCTCATAAAAAATAAAATGAGGAAAATGAAAGTAACCTTAGTCTATATTCAGACACCAACAGTTCTGTCTTTGAGATGGATAGCATTATTTATCATAAGTCCATCAGAGAAATTGCTTCAATATTTCCTATTTCCCACAGTTGTTTTATATATATATATATATATATATATATATATATATATATATATGTATATATATATATATGTATATGTATATGTATATGTATATAAAATTTCTTTTGCACTATCCTTCCTCACAAGTATCTTGCATTTGGCTACCCTTGCCCATGCCCATGATTCCCTCTCTTATATCATCTACACCCCTCCCCTCTGCTCCCCGCTTCCCTTTCTACCATTTCTTTCCTCTACTATTTTCCTCTAGGGTAAGATAGATTTTTATATCCAATTGAATGTGTATGTTATTTCCTCTCTAAGCCACTTCTGATGAGAGTAAGGCTCACTCACTGCCCCCTTGTCTTCCTTCTCTTCCACTCACTGCAAAAGCTTTTTCTTGCTTTTCTTATATAAAATAACTTACACCATTCTACCTCCCCTTTCCTTTTTTTACCAATATATCCCTTCCTCCCTCATTAACTCTATCTTTTGAATATAAATATAATTCAAATTCAACTCCCTCCTGTGCCTTGTCTATATATATGTTCCTTCTAATTATCAAAATAAATGAAAAGGTTCATATAAGTTACATCATCTTCCCTTGCAGGAAGACAAGCAGTTCAACATCATTAAGTCCCTCATGATTTGACTTTTCCATCCACCTTCTCTAGACTCTAACTAAGTCCAGTACTTGAAGATCGAACTTTCTGTTCAGCTCTGGTCCTTTCATCCGGAAAATTTGAAAGTCCCCTATTTCATTGAACATCCATCTTTTACACTTTAAAAAGTATTTTCAGTTTTGCTAGTTAACTGATTCTTGGTTGTAAGAATATCATATCCCAATCCTTATGAGTCCTTATTGAAGAAGCTGCTAAATCTTGTGCTATCTTGACTATAGCTTCATGATATTTGAATTGTTTCTTTCTGGCTGCCAGTAATATTTTTTTCTTTGACATGGGAGTTCTGAAATTTGGCTTTAATATTCCTGAAAGTTTTCATTTGGGGTTCTCTTTCAGGAGGTGATTGGTAGATTCTTAAGATTGCATCATAATTTAGAGACCATTCTTTTTGACCATTTAAGGAGGCCAGGTGATATTATTGGGGGGGGCAAAGTTGTCTTTGTTTCATCTTACCAGCTTCAAATTTGCCCAGTGATTCAGAAAAGTCCAAAGGAGAAATCCTTGGGAAATGAAGGTCTCTGTTCCATGCTCTTTGGTCTTTACCTATTTTCAAATATCCTAAGAGAAAGGAAAATGATAAGATCAATGATATGACTTTGCACAAGGCATCCAATTCTGATCAAGTCTCACTCAGTTTGGCCAAGTCCACTTGTTAGTTAGTCAATTACACGAATCCAAAAGTAACCAGCATCTTTGAATCATTGTCGCTTTCTCTGGACCCACCACAGAGCAGAGAAGTGGAAGAAAGAGATGAGGAATGGCAAAATCAAAAGTAAGTACCTACCTACTTTTTACTGAAAGATATTCCTAGGAATCACAATCTTACTCATTTCCTGGGATTAGGCTGTTAAGAAATGTGGGAAAGGATGCAGAAAGCTTATAGGAACCCCATTCTAGTTCATGAATCATTGTGAGATAACTCCCATAGACACAAACCTGTTTCAGTCAGCATTTATTTCAAATAAGCTTGTGGAGTCAATGAAAGAAGGAGTCTAAAAGAGTGGACTTTGTGGGGAGGGGAGGAAAGGAGTTCTCATAAAGAAAGATTTTGAAGCTTCCCATGATGCCAGGGAAATTTCTACATGCAAAGTTTCCAAGGATGTGGTGTAAAGAAAAGGAAGGAAAACAAGTAGACCTTAGAGATAAGAGGGTAAGATTATGTTCTGTCTAAGGAGACAGTAATAACAAGGTTAGTTATTTATAAAAACATGTTTATGCTAGAAATTCTCTGAGTCTTCTTTCCACACAAAGTTACCTGCTGTAATATCACAATTTACTCTTTCATTTCAAATTTCTAGTAAAGTACTTCAGCAAACCCCATCAATTTATCTTAGGCAAAGTGGGATTCAAGTTATAGGGAAATTGAATCCATGAAGGATTTAAAATTATAATAAACATATTTCTTTTTAACCTGAATAGACAATAGGTTTTATTGCATTTATCATATCCCAGTTCAATGCTGGTCATGCATGTTAAATCATGAATGTCATGCAAACCAAAAAGTCCTTTAGAATATAAGACATTGGCAGAATAAATAATGCCTAAGACATAGGGTTAAGACAAAAAAGTATGAGTGCTAGAAATAACTACCCTGGCTTATACATCATTCATAGGGGCTGAAATGAATATATTCTCTAGTGGAAAAACAAAAAAAATCAATATTATTGATAACATTTTATAACATACTTGAATATTAGCAAATATCCAAAGCTTAAGTGTCATAAAAAGTATGAAGTCAAGGTGAAGATAGGAGTAGGATCTCTTTTACCTCCAGTAAAATGAACTTAGTGGAGCTGAGAACTGTGAAAAACAGATGCAGTATATTGATTCCTTTCCTGTTGTCTTCAGCATATTCCCTGTATCTTTAATGAAACCTTTTGCAGACGACCAAATCCTCAAATTGTCATCCAACATTTTCCCTCAAACTTAGCCAAAATCCTTGAAAAACAAATCATCTATATTCAATGTCTCAATTTTAATTTACTTAACTCCTCAAACTTTTCCAAGAAGACTTTCAGTCTCATCAATCAGTTGAAATGTTTCTTTCCAGTTATCATGTCTTTTCTAGTTCCTCCATCTTTTTGACCAATCTACTGCCTTTGAAACTGTTGAAAATGAGCTTCTTTTGGTTGACGTCTATTCGCTGGACTTTGGTTACAATTTTCTCTCTTTGTCATCCTCTAATCTTTTTTTTTTGTCCTTAATCAGTCCTCATGTTTTTTATTAGTCCTTAACTATCCATCATGCAAATCATATATCCCTTATTTTTGGGAACTGGATTCCCCAAACTCTATCCTAAGAACCCTCTATTATTATGTTTTATCGTGATTACCTCATACACTACATTGGGATTATCAATTTCTACACAATGACTCCTTGTTTTGATGCATTCATCCCCAGTTTCTTCCCTAAGTTTTAATCCCTCTTCAGTTGGCTAATGAACATATCATATTGAATCCCCTGGAGATATCCCAACCTCAACATTTCCAAAACAGAACTCATTATCTTTTCCATAAAATACTTATTAACCTCCTTATTTCTGTGTGTATGTATTGGGTTGATTGATTTAATCAACCAGTCACTCCAATTCACATAAAGTAACTATCTTAATCAGGTAAGAGTACTTCTATTGAATCAAACATTTAATTAAAAACATTAAGCAAAAAAGTCCTTAATCAATTTGAAAGGAGGGAAAACCATTGGATTATATGAAATGATGCTATTTGAGAAGTTTATTTTGATTGTTTGAGGAGACTTGTTTGTAAACTGTGGGACTTGTATAAAATTGCCAGTTAGGGAACAAAAATAGCTAGTAGCAGTATCTTCATTTGGAACAAAAAAGAAACTGAAAACCCAGAATATGAGCAGCTTCAAGACTACAAAGAGCTCTGCAAAAAGTTATACTACTCCATGTCTGAAGGGAAATTCATGGGAACTCCACAAATGGGAGAAAATAACTTTGAGCAACCAATTTTTCTAGTTGCTTCATTGCCATATGTTTTTCTTAGAAAATGTTTTCATGAACTCCATATATATATTTGTATAAAATGTGGCTTAAATTGGAATATGCCTTTTAGGGAAATGTTTATTGTTGATATTGTGTCATCTTCCTAAATACTAATTTCTAAAAGCTAATTAAATCTTCCTGGTTAATTGATATCAATTATAGATCATCATTGAAAGCTAAAATCTTGCAGGGGGAAAAATGTCTATCATCTGGGGACCCAATGAGTTGGTAAGAGAGAGTTTGGGGAGAGAGATTCCTGACCTCCATGCAACATGCATAAATGTATCATTATTCTTGAAGTCTTCGAGGTACCAAATCTTATTTTTTCTAAGTCTGTAAAATCTCTTTCATGCAATATTTTCTCTTTATTCAAATAGGTACCAATTGAATTTAGACCCTCAAACCTTCTTTTAAAACTAGAAATTGCTTCATAACCAGTCTACACACAAATCTTCATTCACTTCAGATCTTCCACTTTATTACTGCCAAAATTATTTTCCTAATTAAAGAATTAAGCATGTGATTATTTTATCCAATAAAAATCAGTGTTCTATTTTTTTCTTGAATTTAATATGATTTTATTTTTACTTTAAGTTCTATCTGGTCCCATCTTATTTTTTCCAGACTCTTTGGGTATTATTCGCCTTCCCATATGTTGTTACTCAATTTAACTGGACTCTCTGTTTTTTTCTGATAATGTACTACATCACTCATAGTTATTTTTTCATGGGCTGTCCTTAATGTTTCAAATGTGCAATTGCTTCAGTTTCACATAATAGATAGCGAAGACCAACATGGTAGACTGCCACAAAGACAATAAAATAAAATAGAACATAACTAATGTTAAAATCTGATGTTCTATGACAATTCAAGGTCTATATGAAGCCTTATGTAAGATTTAGAGGTCCATGTTTTATTAGAATTGGAGAACATAGGATGATGAGATCACAAATTTAGATTGGGACATTCCCTTAGAGATAATTGAATTATTGTATTAGAAAAAGGATATTGGAACCATACATGAGTTAGTCATAACTTTGTATTTGTATCCCCAACATGTGTCAGTGTCTAGAATATTGTAGAGATTTGATAAATGTTTTCTAATTAATTTATTGATTGATCTCTATACTAGTATTACTCTTTTTTATTTTTGTATTCATGTCATTTTCTACCTCCATCATTTAAAATAGAACAAAGGAGAATGTTTCAGCAGTAGAAATTTATTCTAAAACTGCTTAAACCACAAAGATGTCTTATGCTTCAAAAATCCCCATATATTTTAGTGATCTAGATCTTTTAATTTAAAAAACAGAGAAAGAAAAATTGGCATTATCTGTCAGCAATAACCACAGAAATTTATGTTTAACAAAAGACATTGGAAGGTTCATTCAGGTTGGAATGTTGTTGACATATTTGACTGTTGATTCCGAAGCCTTTATTTTGGAGGGTTTATTGTGTACTGACACTGATTTGAACAGAAATTCTCAAAGGACTTTTTTCTAAGCATTTTTTTTTTATTAGCACAGATCTAATGAGGTGCTATGCAAAGAATATTGCATTTTGTCAAGCACATCTGAAGCATATAATCTTCATCTCTCCTTCATGCCAGAGTGAATTAAGTAGATAAACATGTCATGGTAAATTAAGATGGATGATAAGCTTGTTGGCACCATCCTGAAGGCACAGGACATCATCACCCTGTCCACAGGTATCTGGCTAGCCCACTCTCACCTCACATTGTAAAGTAGCACCTTTAAGAAATATCACACAGGATCCAAAGCAAAAAGGAAGGTTCAGAGAATTATGACTCAGAACTTAAATGTTGCCTAAGTAAAAATGATCTTGCTATGATTTCTTTAAAACAATAAATATGCACCTTGTAAAAACACTTTTCATTCATATACCAAATCAACAGAACTTCTAATAGATCAGAAGAGAAGCATTCTCTTTATTCTCTATATGAGACAAAATATGACGCAAAGATAATGGAAACTTTTGAAGGTCATCCTTTATTAGCTAAAAGAACAATATTTAGATGAATTTGATTGTGTAGTGGCGAATCACAAAATGAAGAATTATAAAAATATAGCTTTTCCTTGGCATTAAAAAGAATAAAATATTTCAAAGAGAATTAAATTTTTAGAAACACTGGACATAAAGACAAGAGAATGTAAAGACAAAACATGAGATTTAAATCGCCACTTTCTACTTAACAGTGTGCTCCTAACAAGTTACATTATAGTCATTGGTCTTTATATTTTGAGGGGAAAGGGAGATACTTGAGGGGATTAAATCAATGTCATTTAGAAATCTATGATTTTTGTTCTGTCATGATTTCAGTTTTGTTCTACTCTAAATCACTTTTGGGGTCTTCTAGTCAAAGATACTGGAATGGTTTGCCATTTCCTTCGGTTCATTTTATAGATGAAGAAACTGGGGCATACAGAGTTAAGTGACTTACCCAGGGTCACACAGCTAGTAAGAATCTAAGGCCAGATTTGAATTCAGGAAGTTGAATTTTCCTGTCTGGAACCAGAACCAGAACACGTAGCTGCTCCTAGCTGCTGCTTCTAATTGTACATAGTTGTAGATTGTAGTTTGCCATAAAAATAACAAAATGTGTAGAATTCACAAGGACAAACACTTCTGTTTGAATGGATGAGTCTTTTCTGTCTTAGCAAGGAAAGATTTCAGTTGAAATCCACATATAGTGGACAGTGGTAGAGGTAACTAGACTAGGCCCATTCCAAAGAATAGATTATTCTTGTTAAGGGGGAACACTTACCAAACAGATTGCTGATTATCACTGAGACATGCTAGGAAGAATAAAATGCCTATCACAGATAAAAATATTGTCAGGTCTAACCACATATGATTTTTTAAATGATTAAAAATTTTGAGAATGGGCTGTAAAACTAAATTCACTCTTTACTCATCTCTCCAAATAGGCTTAGCAAGATGGAATAACATCAGTTTGGAAAACAGATACATAGTAGGAGGAGTGAACCCACTATCTCTTATATTTTAGAGAACATAATTCTTTATTTGACCTCAATTTTCTCTTCAGTAAAATGGAAGTATTAGTGTAGATAGTCTCTAAAGTCTCCACTAACTTTAAATCTGTAATCCTATTATTCTAACATAAGGGCATGTTTAAAGACAATAACCACAAAACTAAAATAATATACATTAAAGTTCCTTGATCACCCTACTCTGAATTCCTACATTTCTTCATATCTATACTACTTATTATAAATTGTCATATTCTGAAATTGAATTTTAATGTCTTAATTTTTTAAAAAAGTTATAACATCTCAGACAAAATGGTTTTAAAATATCAGACAAAAATTACTTTTATTCTTTGCTACTTTTACATAATAAGAATTTAAAATTATTGAAGTATTGTTTGAAAAGATTAGACAGAAAGATAACTGCCAAAATCATCTACTTTTGTATCAGACAGTCAATATGGAACAAGGTAAGAAAGAAAAAACCAGAAAATCATGGAGGAAAATTTCCCAGAATATACTTGTTTTTGTATAAATATGATTTTGGTATTATATGCTACATATATATGTATGTACAAATATGTTGTGTATATACACGCATACGTATATATGTTCCTATAATTTTATTCCTTATAGTATGCAAATAGAAATAAGTATAGAGTATATTTGGACACAAACTCATTTTATAACCCATTCAACCATACTCATTGGTCATGTCACTTGCTACAATGCAATTTTTATTCCCTATCTATAAAAGCATTCTCCAGGTCATACATTGAAACATTATTCAGTGAGCCATATAGGAATAATGTATAGAGTTTCACATTCTTGCCGTCAAGAGGAAATGTCGAGATTAATGAATAAGAGGTTGCAAATAATTTATTATACTGAGCTAGCCACAGATTAGAACTTTTGTTTATCTGTTTGGACATCAGACTTCACCTTGCCATCTTGCAATTTTCCCATCTACTCAGACTCTGATTGTCAAATAGTATTTAACAAACACATTTTTAAAATCTGTAGATTTATCCCTTAGTTCATTGTGAAACTTTTGATCAGAGTTTAACTTAAGCAACTCTTGGTAAACTCATCTGAGATTAAATTTTTTTATGAAAATTTACCAGCTCAAAAGAGCTTTGCTAATATCAACACATCTTCATTTTAGAATTTAGTATTTTAGAAAGAAAACAGTGATATTCTTTTAAAATTAACAGTAATTGCTGCCTAAAAACTGTTGCCTAGCAATGTGACATATATTACTATATATTACTAATTTGAGGGTAATTTGCTTTATTTTGTAATAAGCTTCTTGGTCTACAATATTTTAAAGCACATATATATGTGTGTTTATATATATATATATATATATATATATATATATATATATATATATATATATTCCTTTATGGAAGTTAGTTGTAAGATCTGGGAAATAGAGGGACAAAGTTTATTCATAGTTCCTGAGATAGGATTATGAATTAAGGTGGTTTTAAAGCAGCACTTTTTTTCTTAATAAATCTTCATCAATCCTCTTTCTTTCCCTCCAGAAAAAAGACACTATGATCTTACTGAAACTTTGGGTATTTTCACAACTTAGCATTTCATTCAATTGAAGTTTGGAAGTTAATATATTCTAACCTTTCTCCTCACTGATTTAATTATGGCTATTAATGCCCTCTCTGCAGAAGATTCAAAGTTGATACATAGTACCAATAACCATAGTTATTGGTTTTTGTCTTTCATTCTTGAAGAAGACCATGATGTTAGAGACATGATATCATGGCATGAAAATCAGTTAGATATAAATGAGGGGCACTGGCAAGTCATCTACCTCACTTTCTTTTCCAGAGGCACATGGGTTCAGTGACCAGATATGGATCAGAATAACTGCAGATGGCCCTGGTATGCTTCCATTCTCAAAGGTCATTTTATGTGGGCACTAATTTATCACTTTAATTTTTATTCTTGTGAAACAAGGATGCCCATTATCAACATTACTACTCAATATAGTATTAGAAATGCTAGCTATAACAATAGGAAAAGAAAATGAAACTGAAGGAATCAGAATTGGCTATGAGCAAGCAAAGCTTTTACTCTTTGCAGATGATGTGATGGGATATTTAGAGAACCTGAGAAAATCATCTAAAACCTCCTCAAAACAATTAAAAAATTCAGCAAAATAGTAGGATATAAAAAGAACCCACATAAATCATCAGCATTTCTATAGATGAACAGCAAAGCCTAAGAGTAAGAGATAGAAAGAGAAATTGAATATTTCCAAGAAAAACATAAACTAGAATTGGACCATGTTCCATATACCTTCCAAGACAAATCTAGAAACTGTATAAACACAATTGTAAAGCTTTTCTCACCCAAATAAAGTCAGATCTAAATAACTGGAATAATTGAAAAAATGTCAATTGTTCATGATTAGGTTGAGCTAATATAATAAAAATGACAATTGTACCCAAATAAAATTACTTATTCAATGCCACACCAATCAGACTACCAAATAAGTACTTTATTAACCTAGAAAAAAATAGTACAAAATTCATCTGAAGTAAGAAAAGGGCAACAATAGCAAGGGAGCAGATAGAAAAAAATATAAAGGAAGGTGGTCCAGTTCTATCAGATCTAAAACTGTCATATAAAGTGGCAGTCATGAAAACTGCCTGGTACTAGTTACAAAATGGAGTAATGGATAAGTAGATTAGGATAGTTTCAAGAGAAATTGCTGTAAATATTACAGCCATCTATTATCTGACAAACACAAAGACATTAGCCACTGAGATAAACACTCAGTATTCAAAAAAAATTGTTGGGAAAATTGGAAAATAGTATGGCAAAAATTAAGTATAGACCCATATCTCACATCCAAAAGTCAAAATGGGTGCAGAATTTTGCCAAGAGTGATACCATGGAAAAATTAAATAGATCAAGAAATACTCTACCAGATCTATGGAAATGATCAAAATTTGTGACCAAATAAGAATTAGAGCACATTATAAACTGCAAAATGAATGATTTTGACTATATTAAATTAAAAGATTTTTGCACTAATAAAATCAATGTTGGCAAAAGTAGAAGGGAAGCAGAAATCAGGGAAACAATCTAGGTCTATATATCTAGAAGAAAATACAAATAAGCAAAAGTCCCATATGTTCCAAAATATTCATAGCAGCTCTTTTTGTAGTGGCAAAGAACTGGAAATTGAAGGAATTTCCATTAATTTGGAATGGCTAAACAAGTTATGGTACTTGAATACTATGGAATACTATTGTTCTATAAGAAACCATAAATGGTCACACTCTCGAGAAGCCTGGAATGACTTATGTGATCTGTTGCTGAGAGAGGGGAGTAGAACGAAGACAATAATGTTAACATCAACAACAACAATGTAAAATGAACAACCTTGATGGAAGCAGCTCCTCTCAGCAGTTGAGAGAGCTAGGACAACTGTATTAGACCAGCTGTGGATTATGTTATCCTCATCCAGAAGAAGCAAAAACAAAACAAAACAAAAAGCATGCACACATGCACACACACAAAACAATCCTTCAGAATCTTTTTGAACACTTTATAAAAAATATCTCATGTACCTCTTTCCCTTAATCCTAATTATTCATACTGAAAAAAGCTAATCTGTAAACACGGTTATCAAAACATTTATGTACAATTCTAACCTGATTGTTTGCTGCTGATGGGAGGTGAGTGGGAAGGGAAAGTGGAAGGAAATTTTATAACTTAAAAATATACACGGGTGAAAATAAATTAAAAAATAATTTCTATTCTTATAATTTATCATCCTACTACATTCTTTTGAACTACCCCATCATGCAGGAATTATATCATTCTGTAAGATCACCTTACCCTAGATCGGACATATCATCAATACCCTTTGCTTCTGGGATCCATCTTTCTTAATGGAATATAGAGATCTCTCACAACCTCTATTTAAGGAGGCCTCCCAATCCATTGGCTTTTTTCATATTTCACTCAACTACATTCCTCTGGGCTTTTCCATCATGTTTCCAGATCAGGCATCTCTTGTTCCAGGCCCCACTCTGACCACTTTCAATTTGCAGATTCTTTTCATTTATTATCCTACCCCATTATACTCCTTCAAGTCAAAAATTGTCTTTCTTAAATTTGCATTCATATTATAACAGTGTCTGGTCCATACAAGGAATTTAACAAATGTTTACTAACTGAATGATTGCATGGGTGCTAGTTATCAGGAACTTTGGTGTACCTTAAGAGATTCTTATTCTCTCTCTCTCTCTCTCTCTCTCTCTCTCTCTCTCTCTCTCTCTCTCTCTCATTATCTGGATGGAGTGAAATCTACAGCATAACATAATTTCCAGTAAGTGCCAAAATTTTTTCATGAAACAAAGGAAGACATGAAAATATATTATCATTCAGATTCCTTACTCTCTTTTATTTTAGAGTGAAAACTTGAATTCTATTCAATCATACTGAAAAAGATTTAAAATGAACAAAACAGACTGAATTTGTTGTAAGACTTTTCAGTTGATTGGCTTTTGATTAATAATGAATGAAAATAATGTAATGAATTTTTATTCTGTTAAGAATTGACTTAGATTTATTACTTCAGCAGTTTAAGACAATCCCATGTGGAATCATTCTGTGGATGTTCAGATAACTCTATTCCTGTAACTTACAGTTTTAATGAATTTCATGAACTATGCAAGGCTGAATGACTCAGCTATTGCCACAAAATAAATGTCAGAAATAGAACCTAAACTGAGTGTTTTCAGACTCCACACTAATACTTTGTTCATTCCAGAATACCCTCATTATTATTGAATATCGCCACAAGAATAGTAGAAACTTAGCTTGAGAAATGGAAGGACTTTTTAGGGGTCATTTACTCCAACTCCACTGTTTTTGTTTTTATGATTGATGGAACTGAAGGCAGGGATTTTAAGAGAAACAATATTTTGTATTCCCTACATCATTTTGTTTAGGTTGCAAATAAGTTTGAAGACTAATCACTCCAGAAAGGAAATGAGACTTCCTCAAACAAGAATAATAACATTTACTTCAAATTATTAATTTGTTAACTCATAATTTTGAATGAATGGCATATTCTAATTATATAAGATGATAATCAAAAGGCATTTGTAGAAGATATTCTTTTAGCCAAATATAGTTATTTCATGAAATACTAGAAACAATGAAAAAAATCAAAATATTATTATGGGAACCACTTGATTAGAAAAATGATATGGCCTTCATAAAGTCAATAAGTAAGTGTTATTCATAGCACTGAGGTGATTTCCCCAGAGGCCTATTTTGGTTTGGATTGCTTCACAAGTACAGGATTCAGATATATTCAGAGGCCAAGATAGTAATATGTATATATATGCATTTTTGGCTGATTGATTAGAATAATTTTATTTTCAATTTTGCATGGGGGATCAAATGGACTCAAGACAACTATGGAATACCAATCCACTTATATTAATTGATAACTAACAAATGAGACCTCCCTTCTTTCCTTTCATGCTTTCATGCACATCAGGCTATGCTGTGAAAGTTTAAATTTTTATGCTAATAGAATATATGGAAGAATGAGAGTGTGCCAATGATTTACTTTGGAGATGCAAATGAAAGAAATAAGGATTAGAGAACTGAGCAGGATGGGGAGCGAAGGAATTGGAAATTCTGATCTTAGCTCGATCACTAGATCCTTTCATTTCTCTCTGTGTGGGTATTGGATATGTTTGTGGTCTTGGATTGTTAAAAACAAAATGAAACAATACTACCTTTAGCCACATTGTCTCTTTAGTCAGAGAAGTAGTGATACTTGAAGAGCATTTGAGTTCTATATAGACAAAATGTGTAAAGAATGTGTAAAGTATTATTACAATTAGATTGTCCTAGAAATTTAATCTAGCTATGTATATCTACTAATATTATCCTTTCCATTGAGGAACATGCTGTCCTCTTTTTCTACTAATTCACAATGCATTCATGCATTGCAAAGACAAGTTTAAAGGGAATGTGACAGTTGGAAAACTATAAATACAAATTTTTCAGCTAAGAAAGAAAAAAATTGCATAATTATAAAGATCAAGTTAGTTGACAGTATCTGGACATCTGAAACAGCAACACTAACCAATGACAAACAGATACAACTATAATTATACATTGGATTCTAAATAATCAAACTTGAATAATTTACACTTTCTATATAAATTATCACTAGATAGCTTTAGAAACAATACTACCTGTTCAAAAACTACCTGTGTGAAATTTAAAAAATCACAATGCCTCTCAGGGCTCTTGTTAATTCTCTGACTCTACAACTGTGGAGGAGATGCCCACCTGAATTAAAATAGGAAATTCATTGACTTTATTAGTCATATTGGCACTTACTCCTGGGCTTTAATTGTGACTTTACAAGTTGGTCTCTTGTTTCTGATCAATTGGATTAGAAGTCCCTGAACACAAGGTCAATTTTTCTCTATATTATTTTTTAATTATCTACATCCATATGCACATGTATATTTTTAAATGACAAAATTTCCTCCAATACTCCCCATCCACCTCCCCTCAGTGGCAAATAGTCATGTTAGCATTGTACATATATATTTTGACAACTATGTTTACAGATTAGCTATTTTCGGTATGAGGAATTAGTATTAAAGGAAAGAGATACATGAGAAATAATTTGTAAAAAGTATTCAACAGATTCTGAAGGGTTGTTCTGTGAATGCATTTTGTTTTGTTTTGTTTTGTTTTTCTTCCCCTGGATGGGAATAACATAGTCCATAGCCAGTTTGATACAGTTGTCCTAACTCTCTGAACTGCTGAAAGAAGTTGCTTCTATCAAGGTTGTTCATCTCACAGTGTTGTTATTGATGTGTACACTATTGTCTTGCTTCTACTCCCTATGCTCAGCATCAGATCCCATAAGTCATTCCAGGTTTCTCTAGAAAGTGACCATTTATGGTTTATTATAGAATAATAGTATTCAATAGTGTTCATGTACCATAACTTCTTTAGCCATTCCCCAATTGATAAGAATTCCCTAAATTTCCAAATCTTTGTCACTAGAAAAAGAGATGCTATGAGTATTTTGGAAGATGTAGGATGTTTTCATTTTTTATATAATTTCTTCTGGATATAGACCTAGATTTGAGATTACTGTGTCAAAGGGTATGAACAGTTTTATTGCTCTTTGGAAATAGTTCCATATTGCTCTCCAGAAAGGCTGGATCCATTCACAACCCCACCAGCAATGCATTGATGTTGTAATCCTCCCACAACCTCTTCAACATTGATCATTTCCCCTTTTTCTCATCTTGGCCCATTTGATAGGTGTGAGGTGATACCTCATTGTTGTTTTAATTTGCATTTCTCTAATCATTTGATTTCCAAATATTAATGGGCCATTTTTTCATATGATTATGAGAGTTTTAATTTCTTCATTTGAAAACTGTCTATTCATATCCTTTGATCATTTATGAAATGAGGAATGACTTATGATCTTATAAATTTGATGTAATTATCTATATATTTTAGAAATGACACCTTTATAGAACAACTAGTTGTGAAAATTGTTTCCCAGCTTTCTGCTTTCCTTCTAATTTTGGCAGAATTGATTTTATGAGTGCAAAAATTTTTTAATTTACTAAAGACAAAATCATTCATTTTTTAATCTATAATGTGCTCTAATTCTTGTTTGGTCATAAATTTCTATATTATTTTTACAGCTCTTTTATATTTGTTATATTGCTACACACATAATATGCACTCAATTAATATTTGAACATACGGGGGCAATAATTACCTAGCTGTGTAGCCTTGAGCAGGCCACTTAACCCCATTTGCCTTGCAAAAAAAACCCTAAAAATAAATTTGAACAAATAATAATGTATACTGTGCTAAACATGGATGAAACCTCAAAGATGCCTAATATGATTTGAGTGGTAATTCAGTTGTATTTTGCTTAATATCTTAGTCATATTGGAGATGCAAAAAGATTAAGTGATAAGCTCATGGTCACTTAACTCATAACTTTTATGAAGGATTTGAACCTAGATCATTAATACATCAAATTCAACATTTCATCTACAATATCACATAGCCATTGATGTCACAAACATGGAGACTTTGGAGAATGAGTATGGGAAAACCACATACCAAATCCCTATGACAAGAAAGAACAGTTTCTGGCATGAAATATTAAGGTTTGGAAATTTCTGAATAAAGAAGATCAGAAAAAAATATAAAAGACAGGATTGGAATGTAGGAAGTGTCAGGCAGAAGCAGAGGGTGATGCCTAGAATACAGTCAACATACTGCCTGAACAACCACGATGCAAACTTCAGATCAGATTATTGTTTGTTTCTTATAGGCTTTGGATTCTTTAAAAATATATATTATTTATTTATTTTTCCAACTACATGTAATAGTAGTTTTCATCAGACAGTTTTTTGGCAAGTTTTTACATTTTTCCCATCTCTTCCCTCACTTCTGCCCCATTCCCCTGACAGAAAGCAAGCTAATATAGGTTACACATGTATAACTATATTAAACATAAATAAAATCTATATTACTCATGATGGGAAAGAAGAATCAATTTGAAACAGGAAAATTAGAAAGAGAAAATACATATTTTAAAAATTGAGTATAGGAAGCTTTGGTCTGCCATTTAAACCCCTTAGTGCTCTCTCTGGATATGGATATTTTCCTTCATAAGTCTTTTGGAATTGTAATTGATTATTGTACTGCTGAAATGAACAAATTAATCTTAGTTAATCATTACCCCATGTTGTTGTTAGTATTTACAATGTTCTTCTGGTCCTGTTTACTTCACTCATCATCAATACATGCAATCCTTTTCAACTATTCTGAAATCCCATGCCTCATGATTTCTTAAGGAAAAATAAATGTTTCATTATATTCATATTTTGCAATTTGCTGAGCCATTCCTTAATTGGTGGGCACCCCTTCAATGTCCAATTCATTGCCACTATGAAACGAACTATATTTTTGCATGTGTAGTTTTGGCTTTTTTTCCCTATTTTTTGTGATCTCTTTGGGAAACAGCCTTAGTAATGGCATTGATGGATAAAAAGGTATGCCTAGTTTTATTGCCCTTTTGATTTAATTCCAAATTGTTCTACAGAAATGTGAAATCAGTTCACAATTCCACCAACAAGGCATTAGTGTCCTAGTTTTCCCACATCTCCTCCAACATTATTTATTTTCCTTTTCAATCATATTAGCCAATCAGATAGGTGGGAGGTGGGACCTCAGAGTTGGTGTAATTTGTATTTCTCTAATCAAAAATGATTTATAACATTTTTCATATGATTATAGATAGCTCTAATTTCTTCATCAAGGAATTGCTTTTTCATATCCTTTGACTATTTAACAATTAAGGCATGACTTTGTAGTCTTCTAAATTTGACTCAGTTCTCTATTTTAGAAATGAGTCCTCTGTCAAAAATACTAGTCGTAAAATTTGGTTCCCACCATATTGCCTTACCTTTAATTTTGTAGCATTGGTTTTATTTGTGCTAAAACTTTTCAATTTAATATAATCAAAATTATCCAGTTTGAATTTTATAATGCTCTCTATCTCTGACAAATTGCTCCCCTTTCCATAGATCTGACAGATAAGTTATTTCTGTTCTCTTAATAGACCTAAGTCATTTCTTTTCATGTTTACATTCTATACCCATTTTAAACTTAACATGCTATAGGGTGTGAGATGTTGATCTATGTCTAGTTTGTGCCATACTGTACAGGACCTGCCCTGGGAGTGATATTCACTTATCCTTGGTGACTTTTTTCCATCAAAGATATGCACAGATTATTGCTCATTATATGGATCTGTTGGCTCACCTGTGAACCCTGACCTGGGATAATCTGTGACTCTGGAGATAGTTGTAAAATGTTTTTTTTTCTGATAGAGAAGTATGTAGATATCTAAGAACAGATATTATAAATTTACCCAGGAAATTGTGAAACTGGGTCTCCTTTAACCAGTAATTCCTGAGATAAGTTTTGGCTATAAAAAGTCTGAGTTTCCAAAAATAAAGTTGGTAGATTTTTCACTTCCCAACCTTGTGTGTTTGGGTATGTTTTCCTATCTGATCTGACTCTCAGAAGTTCATGTCCAGACCCACACCAGAGCTATTGAGGGCGATTTATACTATCTTTCAGTTTTTCCCCGCAGGTTTTATTGAAGAGTGAGTTGTTATACTAGAAGATGGAATCTTTGGCTTCATCGGAGAACTGATTAGTACTGTCATTTACTTCTACTTCTTTTGTACCTAACCTAATCCAATGATCCAACATTCTATTTCCTTTTCAATGACCTATGTTTTCTAATATAATTTTAGATGCTGTATGGCTAAACACACTTTCTTTGAATTTTTATTAATCCCGTTGGTATTCTCCCTATGAATTTAGTCTCTTTTTTTCTTGTTCAATAAAGTAATATTTTGGTATCTTTCTTGTTATAACACTGAATAAGTAATTTAATTTAGGCAGAATTGTGAATTTTATTACATTCATTCAGTCTATCCATGAGCAATTGACATTTGTCCCATTATTTAAATCTGTTTTTATTGGTGTTAAAAGTATTTTATAGCTGTTTTATATGGTTTCTGAGTTTTCCTTAGCAGGTAGACTCCCAAGTATTTTATATTGCTCAAATTTATTTAAATGAATTTCTCTCTCTTGCTGTTGTGTCTTATGGGTAATATATAGAAATGCTGATGATTTATTTGTACTTATTTTATATTCTACAACTTTGTTAATTATTTCAAAAAGTTTTTAAAATGATTTTCTAGGTTCTTTAAATATACTATCATACCATCTTCAAAGAGGGAAACTTCTTCCTTCATTACCTATTCTAATTTCTTCAATTTCTTTATTCTTCTCTTATTGCTAAAGCTAAAATTTCTAATACAATATTGTATAATAGTGGTGATAATAGGCATTCTTTTTTCATCCATGATCTTCTTGGAAATGCTTCTAACTTTTCATTATTACATATAATGGTTGTTGACAGTTTTAGATAGATACTGCATATTATTCTAAGGAACCCTCTATTTATTCCTATGCTTTCTAATGTTTGTAAAAGTAATGGATGCTGTATTTTGTCAAAAGCTTTTTCAGTAACTATTGAAATAATCATATTTTCCTAATATTGAACCAACCCTGCATTCCTGACATAAATCCTACTTGATCATAGGGTATTATCCAAATGATAACTTACTGTCATTGCTTTGTAATGCTTTATGCAAAATTGCTGCGTCAATATTCATCAGCCATATTGGTCTATAAATTTTTTCTGTTTTCACTCATCCTGGTTTAGCACAATATTGGTGTCATAGAAGGAATTTGGCAGTACTTCCTTACCTATTTTTTTCAAATAATAACATATATATTTGGACCTAATTGTTCCTTGAATGTTTGGTAAAATTCCTATGTGAATTCATCTAGCCCTGGAGATTTTTTCATAGAGACTTCATTGATGACTTGTTTAATTTCTTTTTCTGAGATTTAAGTAATTAATTTCCTCATCTGTTAACCCAGGCAATTTATTCATCTATCTCACTTAGATTATGAAATTTATTGGCATGCTGCAATATTGCTGGGCAAAACAGCTCCAAATTATTGTTGCTAGACAGTTTTTCATAATGAAAATTGATTTTCTTTTTTCTTTTATTATGAATAAAATTATTCAAAGATTTATCTATTTTACTTTTTCATAAAACCACTTGATTAGTTTAATAGTTTTATTTTTATTTTATTAATTTTACTTTCATTTCATAATTTCTAATTGGGTATTTAATTGGGGATTTTTCATTTTTTCTTTCTGTTTTAGTTTTTTGCCCAATTCATTGATCTCTTCATTCCCCATTTTATGTATACAAGCATTTAGAGATAAAAAAAATCTTCTCTAATAATTGCTTTGACTGTAAACCATGAGTTTTGATAAGGTGTCTCCTTATTGTCATTTTCTTGGATGAAATTATTAATTATTTCTATGTTATACTCATTCTTTAAAACTAGTTTTTTAGTTTTGCTGTATCTCTTCATAGCCCTTTATTGCATATCATTTTTATTGTATGTGATCTGAAAAGGAAGCTTTTAATATTCTCCCTTCTACATTTGATTATGAGGTTTTTATTGTACTAATACATGATCAACTTTTGTGTAGGTGCTATGTTCCACAGGAAAAAAAGTTATATTCTTTTCTATACCCTTGCAAATTTCTTTTTTGTCCTAGGTTTTTTTTGCACGGTGAACAGGGTTAAGCGGCTTGCCCAAGGAGACACAGCTAGGTAATTATTAAGTGTCTGACACTGGATTTGAACCCAGGTACTCCTGACTCCAGGGCTGGTGCTTTATCCACTGCACCACCTAGCTGCCCCTTACCCTTGCAAATTTCTCTGAAGATCTATCATATTTAACTTTTCTAACTTTCTATTCAACTCTTTAATTTATTTCTTAATTATTTTATGGTTAGATTAATCTAATTCTGAGAGAGAAAAGTTGAGTTCTCCCATCAGAGTAGTTTTGCTTTCTACATCTTCCTATAACTCATTTTACTTCTCTAAGAATTTAGATGCCATACCACTTGGAACATATATGTTTTGTATTAAAATTATTTCATTGTCATTGGTACCTTTTATGAGGATGTAGTTTACTTCCTCATCTCTTTTAATGAGATCTATTTTGCAATTGCTTTGTCTTCTGCTTTTTTCACTTCAGCTTAAACATAATGTATTCTGCTCCAGCCTTTTACCTATATTCTGTATGTTTCTCTATGCTTTAGATGTGTTTCTTGTAAACAACATATGTAGGATTCTTATTTTTAATCCACAATGATATTCTCTTCTATTTTCAGGGGAATTCATCCCATTCACATTCACAGTTATAATTACTTACTCTTTATTACCCTCTATACTATCTTCCTTCCATTTGTAGTTTTTTCCCCCTCTTTTTACTCTGTCCCTCCTCACCAGTATTTTGCTTCTGAATATGGCCTTCCTTAATTTGACCCCTTCTATCCCACACCCTCAATTTTCTTTCCCCTTTCACTTTTTCCCTACTTTTTGTCTTCCCTTCTATCAGTCCCTCCTTCCTCCCCCCTTCTCCTCCCAACATCTGAAGGGTAAGATAAATTTTTGAACCCAACTGAGTGTATTGTTCAGCTAAATACAATAAGAGTAAGATTCAAACAGTTCTCACCCATTCTCTTCTTTCCCTCTAGTCTAATAGGTTCTTTGTGCCTCTTGATGTGCTGTAATTTATCCCATTATGCCTCCCTCTTCCTCCTGCTTCATTATAATACTTTTTTTAATATATCAAATTTTTAAAATTATTCCCACAAAATCAACTTCTGTGCATGCTTTCATCCTATGTATACTTCTTACAAAAGAGTTCTGATTTGCAAGACTTATGAGATTCTTGCTCTTATGTAAAGATATAACCAGTCGAGTTCTGATCTTTTTATCAGGAAACTTTGAAAGTCAACTTTTTATTACATATTTATCTTTTCTCCCCCAGAAAATGTAGGTTCAATTTTGCCATGTGGCACAAGCTCATTTGCCTTCCAGAATATCATATTCCAGATCCTTCAATCCTTTAATATTGATGCAGCCAGGTCCTGTGTAATCCTGACTGTGACTCCTTGGTATTTGAATTGCTTCTTTCTGGTTGCATACAGGATTTTCTTCTTATACTAATAAATCTGGAATTTGACTATAATATTCCTTGGGAGTTTTTTTTTGTCTTTGGATCCCATTCAGAAGGTGTTTGGTGGATTCTGGCAGTAAACATTTTACCTTCTGATTACAATTTTCCTTGATGATTCCCTGAAAATTGCTATTCAGGTTTGTTTATCATGGCTTTCAGTTAGTCCTGTATATATTTTCCATCAGTTATTTTACCAATGAGGTATTTTATTCTATTTTTTCATTTTTAAAATTTTATTTAACTGATTCTTGGTATCTCATAGCATCATTAGCTTCCACTAGCTCCAGCCTATTCTTCTAGGAGTGATTTTCTTTGCTTAGCTTTGGCATGTTATTTTCATTTTAGTCAATTCTATTTTTAAAGTAGCTGCTATATTTTTCCATTTGCCCAATTATGTTTTGGAAGGAATTATTTTCTTATTGCATCTGCACAATTATATTTTTTAGGTTTTTGCAAGGCAATGGGATTAAGTGGATTGCCCAAGTCCACACAGCTAGGCAATTATTAAGTGTCTCAGGCCAGATTTGAACTCAGGTACTCCCAACTCCATGACTGGTACTCAATCCACTATGCCACCTAGCCGCCCCACAATTATAATTTTAAAAGATTTATTTTATTCTGTCACTTTTTGATGCAAGATTTTAAATTACTATTTCCTTTCCCCCAATTTTTGCATTTGATATTTAAATCCCTTCTGAGCTCTTCCAAGATGTCTTTCTGGACTTCACCAATTCATATTGCCCTCCAAAACTTCTTATATAGTACCCCTTCTTCCCTCCTTTTTTCTGGGATAGTGCTTTTGTTCATCCTTATCTCCAGGGTAGATTTTGCTTTACTCTGACCTTTCTTATTCATTTTGAGATTTGATACTGGGAACTATTTCAAGTTTCTTTTGTTGCAGGAGTGGCAGGCTCACACATCTTTCATGTTGAGAACCCTAGAGGCTTACTTACTGGCCTGCAGACATCAATGTTAGGACAAACAAGGGGTTGCTTAGTGAACCAACAGGTAAGGAAAGGCATACGCACTTTCTGTGAACCATGGGGGCTAATGGTGTCAGCTGCCAATTCCCTTGACCTTTGGGAATGGTGGGAACACCTGGGGCTTTTCCTGATCTATCTGAACTGGAATGCCAAGCCCTTCTGGTTGGGAATGCCAGGGAATTGCCCTCTCAGTTGGGCCATTCAGACCAAAGTCCAGCAATTGAATGGGGTCCTGGCTACTCATACAGAAGCACTCCCCATCCTCCAGCCTGACAGCCAGGCCATTGAATCTGTAAACATTTTCCCTGGAGATCCTACCCACATTAGAAGATCTCAGATTGGTACCCTCTCTGCCATATTGCAGGTGTACTAGGTTTCTATTCTGTGCCCTGGATATACCCACACTCCCTACATGACAGAATTTGCTGGAAAATGTTCCTCTAGGTTCTTATGTGGGTTATGTCACTCCAAAATTCTTTTAAGAGCCTTCATTACTGTGGTTTTCTGAGGGAAATTCAGCAGAGCTTAAGAAAGTTCCTGCCTTCTCTCCATCAGAGAAGACTTGGCCAGAAGACTTAGTTTTGGATATTATAAAGTATAATGACTACATTACTGATTTTCTTTTTTATCTCTTCTTCTTTACTACCTTTCAAAAATTCAGCATATTCTATCAGGGGAAAAGATGGATTTTTCAGGAAAGGGAGGATTTCCAAAATTTCCTGATAAAAAGGCCAGAACCAAACAGAGAATTAGATCTTCAAATATAAGATTCAAGAGATAGATTTTGAAAAGTAACCAGAAAGGTAAAAATACAAACAAACAAATGTTAGTCAAGAATATTAAATTCTGCATAACTCTACAAGAGAAGATAACATTTGTAACATAGAATTGTATTTCTCTTAGGATTGTTAACACGCTGATTTTAGTTGAAGAGATTATACTTAAAATGTATGAATATAGTTGGTTCTTGTCCTTTGTTATTGAAGAAAATCAAAGTGACAGCACTATTTTTGAGAAAAATTAGTTTATTCAATTGTGGTATATAAGACCAGGAAGAGCTCAGAATCCTCTGACACAGTTCCTGCACAAATAGTTCAATGAACAACTGGAGTGAATAGTCTCAACTTTGTATCTCACATTTCCTTTGAGTTACTTTACTTCTTGTTTGCTCAGCACTTTCTCTGATTACTATACTCTGTACTGGAGAGTCCTGTACCAATGTCTCCTATGTCTTACAATCAATTCCAAAGATGTGGAGAGAGACCTTGAGAGTGTCACACTACCTAGAGTAGAGGTTCTATGTGTAATTAAATCAGAAGTGATTTTACTAAGTTTTTAGAGCTCTGCAGTACAATAGGGGTAAAGGGTGGGAACATACTTAGAAGGGTTGGGTATAAAGAAATTAAGAAGTGATCTTCTCTTAAGTCATACTTAGGTAAAGCAAGAGTTTTAGTACTATGGTTAGGGTCCTAAAGGGACTTTAGGATAGTGTGCACCTGATTCTTTGGTTGGGGAAGACTGTAAGGTTATGGTTGGAGTACTATAGAGAGACAGGGATAGAGTATACATGGAGGGACTCGATATTAAAACAGACTTAACTTTGTTAGATGCTTTTGCTATGACTGGAGGAAGTATGCTTGAGGAGAGCAGTCCATGAAATCATTTTAATCCTGAAGATTGTGTGTCCATAGAAGTTACTTGAAAAGGGGATAAGGTATTAAGTGATTATAATTTCATGTGATTCATGATTCTTAAGAAGTGTATTTCTAATGAGACAGAAGAGGGGAGGGTACAAGTGATTAGGAGTCAATGCTGCTTATCAATCAAGCAATAAATCAATTAATCAACCTCTGAGAATAGTACTTCCATCAGGTCAGATAAAAGTATATTTTGACAAAGGGGGTGTAAGTACAAGACAGGTAAAAAAAATAAAAAGTGGGGAGCAATTTCGAATTATACCCAAAGGTGCAATAAAAATATGCATACCCTTTGATCCAGGAATACCTCTACTGGGTCTATACCCTGAAGAGATCATGAAAAAGGGTATAAGACATCAGTTGTACAAATGTATTCTAACATCTCTGATGGTAGTGGCAAAGAATTGGAAATTGAGGGGATTCCAATCAATTGAGAAATGGCTGAACAAAGATCAAAACTGATTATTTTCAATTTTTAAAGTTGTCTTATGTTTTATGTAATTTTGCTGTCTTTAATATTGTCTTTATTTTGGAGCTGTTTCATCTCTCACAATGCATTCAGTTTTGATCTATTCATATCATGGATGCAAATGTAAAGACTATATCAGATTGCCTTCTGTAGGAAGGAGTGGGAGAGGGAAAGGAGTGAGGGAGAAAAGAATTGTAAAACTCAAAACTTTGCCAAAAAATGATTGGTAGAAACTCCCATTGAATGTACTTGGAAAACATATAAAATATTTATACAATGAAAAAAACAATAAAACAACAAAGGAAAGACTATAGTAGGATAAAGCTAGGCATTAATGGATAGTTAACACGAGGTGAAGAAGTACAAATACCTATTATACTAGAGAGAAAGAAGGCAGGGTGTGAACACTAAGCAAATCAGACTCAAAAGATTTGTCCCAGAGAGGGAGTAACACAAACTCTCAATTGGGATTAAAAAAGTACCTGAGTTTAAATCCAGCTTCAGATACCTAATTACCTAGCTGTGTGACCTTGGGCAGGTCACTTAACCCCATTGCCTTGCCAAAAAAAATAGTGATCCAGTTTGCAAAAGTGAATGAAAATCTGGCTACTTAGCATAAGTTTGGTCTTCCTCTAACTGAGAAAACAATCTGAGTTTGTCTATGGGAAGAAACCCTATTAAAAATCTGTGGGGAGAAGAAGGTCATAAGCAAAATGGCCTTATTTAGAGAGAGAATTAAAGATATGGATTGAAGAGCAAAGGACAATTGAAGTTCCTGTGTTCACAAAGATGACTTAGCAGGAGCTCAGAAGAATTGCTGATGAAAAGGAAGTGACTTGAATTTAAAATAGGCAAAATTAAATGTCAATTGACCAATAGACGTCAGGAAATGATAAAACTATCAAAGAGTCATTGTCTATAAGTTTTTTTTAATAAAACAAAGAAGATGGAACAAAACAGAAAATCTAAATATCAAAAATATGAAAAAGTATGATTGAAAATTAAAGATCTGTCATGTCTGCAAATAAGTTAAGGGATGACAACTTTTCATAAACCTTTCTTTTGTTCTAGGCTTGCTGTTTCTAATTTTACAGCATTGGTTTTTTTATTTTTTACTATTGTTATTCTTTTTGTTTAGCATGTTATTGATTTTATGCATCCTTTCTTGATTCTTTTTACTCTTCACAAATTCAGATAAACCTTTTCATCTTTCTTTAGATAAATATACATAGTTTCATATAACTGAGTATATTAAATTTGCTACAATGATTTTTAACTACTTCATAACTAATTAATATTTATTTTGATTCTAGATTTTTTAAACCTTGAAATGTGCTGCTCAGATTTAGTAGGCATCTAATTCAATGCTTATTTTATAGTGAAGAAATGCAGTTCAGAGGATATAAATTCTTCAATGCTGACAGGAAGATTGAGTATCTGAGGCGAGATTTGAACCATCTACCTGATTCTAACTTGAACAACCCAAGAAGTAAGTCCAACAATGTCTTATGCATACATGTTGTTCATGTAGACTCATTAATTCAGTCATGTCTGACTGTTTGTAAACTCAACAATCTTAGAATTCTATTCACCAGTTGCCAAAATTGCCCCAAGCTCATGGTCATTGCTTTCATGACACTCCCTATTTATCTTATCCATTGCTGTCTCCTTCACTTTTTATCTTTAATCTTTCCCAAAATAGCAGCCTTCTCCATGAGTCCTATTTTCTCATTTTTCATTCATAGTCTTGAAGATTTAACTTTGATATTCATACTTCCAAAGAATTGTCAATTAATTTCTTTAAGTATTGACTGATATTCTCTCCTTATAGTCTCAGAGATTATCAAAATTCTTGCCCAGAATCACAATTTGACAGTGTCAAATCTGTGGCACTAATTTTTTTTAAATCCAACTTACAGGACAGCAAGGTGGTACAGTGAATAGAGCACTGGCCCTGGAGTCAGGAGGACCTAAGTTCAAATGCAACATCAGACATTTACTAATTACTTAGCCGTATGGCATTGAGCAAGTAAGTCACTTAAGCCCATTGCCTTGCAAAAACCTAAAAAAAAATCCAACTTACAACCATTCAGTACTACTGGGGGAAAAAAAGGGGAAAAAAGCTTTATACCATATAATATTTTCTAGTTCTGCTTACATATAAATTGTCCTCTTATCCATGTTTGATAGGCAATATGTTCTATGTTCTTCAAATTTTCTTGTAATATCTCTCTTTACCTCTGCCATGTTTCCATTTTGACCTTTTCTTGGTGACTGGTAGTAGATATTGTTCTATGCCCAATTTCTGCCACACTGCTTTTCAACTTTGTCAATATTTTTTACAAAATAATCATTTCTTATCCCCAAAATTTAAGTTATAAGACTTGTCAAATTCTAGGTTATTATAGTCATTTGCTTCTGTAGATTGCATGTTTACTCTGTTCCACTGCTCTACTTTTCTGTTTTATAACACCAGATAGATTTGATAATTACTGTCTTATAATGTAGGCTAAGGTTTGGTATTGGTAAACTTTCTTCTTTTACAGTTTTCATCAATTTCTTTGACATTCTTGACTTTTTGTTCTTTCAGATGAATTTAGTGCTTATTTTTTTCTAATTCAATTATATATAAATATATATATATGTATATATATATATATATATATATATATATATATATAATATGTAACTTAATTGGAACTGCACTGAATATAAAGCAGTTTAAGTACAGATTCCATTTTTATTATATTGGCCCTGCCTAGCCAAGTATAATATTTATCTAATTATTTAGATCTGATATTATTGCATGAAAAGTTGTTTTTTATAATTTTGTTCATATAGACTTGAACAAAAGAATGAGAACAAAATGAATAGAACAAAGAGAACATGACATGAAATAAAAGCTATTTTAAGAACTTGGGTTTGTCTTGGCAGTTGGACTCACAAGTATTTTATATTATCCAAACTTATTTAAATTGAAGTTCCTCTCCTTCTTACATCTGGGTTTTGCTAAAATTACACAGGAATGCTAATGATCTATATGGGGTTTATTTATGTTTGGCAGCTTTGCTGAGGATATTACTTATTTCAACAAGATTTTTGAGCTGATTCTCTAGGGTTCTCTTATTATGTCATCATATTGACCAATGGGAATAATTTTATTTCCTTATTGCTTTGACTAATTCCTTTAATTTTTTTTCTTTCTTCATAGCTATAGCTAGGATCTATTGAACATTATTGAATATTAGTAATGATTAGTAGTGTTTATCAGCATCCTTGCTTAACTCCTGATGATAAAGGAAAGACTTCTTGTTTATTCTAAAACCAGATAATGTTTGCTAATGAATTTAGATAAATTCTACTCTTGCATCTATGTTTAGTATAGTTATACATGTCTATAATAGAGTGCTTTCTGACAGAGAGAGGATGGAGGGAAGAGAGGGAGGAAGAAAAAGGCAAAACTTAAAACCTAGCAAAAATAATTTTTAGATAAGCAATGCTTATCATTTTAAGGAAATATCCATTTATTCCTATTCTTTCTAGAATTTTTATTAGAAATGAGTTTTATTTTGTCAAAGACTTTTTCTCTATCTATTAAGACAATATATGATTTTTTTTATTATTTATATGGTCAAATTTGCTGATAGTTTTCCTACACATAGTACCAGCCTTCCATTCCTATACACATCCCACCTTGTCATTATCTTTGTGGTATATTGTGATAATTTGCTTGCTAGACTTTTTTTGAATTATTGTATTCATATCCATGAAGTAAATTTTTCTATAGTATTCTCTCTCTGTTTTTTCTCTTTCTGGTTTAGGTGCAGCATCATCTTTATGTCATAATGAAATTAGGTATGACAACCTTTTTTTAAATAATTTAGTATTGGAATTAATTATACTTTAAATATTTGGAAGAATTCACTTGCAAATCAAAAGGGTCCTGTGAATTTGATGCATTATTTTGACTTTGTTTAACTTTGTCACCATCTTGACTCCATACTCCAAACATCCTATGCTCCCTAACATTTCAATCTCAATTACTCTTCACCAAAAATGTAATGACAACTAAATAAGGATGAAAGTTGACCACAAGATATTAACCAAACTTAAAATGACATGTTTTAAATTGATAATGTGATAGAATCTAAGGATATTGCAATGATAGTCAGATATTATGGCATGTTTTCATGAAATATTCTGATTGGTGAGTAACTGTGAACTCATCCAAATTAGGATATTCAGTCTTTCTTGATCCAGGCTCCATGTCTCATCCAGTCATCCAGTAAGAAACCAAAGCTTCTTCTCACTATCTTGCCACATACCCAGTTATATCTTCTTCCTTTTACTCTCAGAATAATAAAGTCAATATTTCATTTCTATTGAAAGATCTTGACAATCTGCTATCTTTTGCCTCAAGTTTACTCTGAATATTAGACTAAAACACCCTTAAAATGTGATTTTCATTTATTAAAATATGTAATTTCCATAAAAGCATGTTCTGAATCCCTTTTATATTAATGTCTCTATTGTCTAGCATTATGCCTGGAGCACAGTAAACAATAATAAACAAATGCTCTGTCATTTATTCACTCATTCATTCGCCCATCCATTCTTTCATTTGGTATGATGGATTAAAAATTAATTTAGCAAATAATCTCCCAGGAATAGAGTAAAATCTGTACTAGTTGAGGGAGCACACATTTCAATGAGATTCCCATATGGACAAAAGTAAACTTCTGAATACTTTCTGGAAGATAATAAATGTGAATAAAAAATTAAAATTAAAACAAGCACTAGATTGAATTTTATGTCTATTTCTTTATACAGTATTTTTAAAATGACAAATGGTTCTTTTGTTAAACATGGATTGAGGAATAAAAACTTCAAGAAGAATAAGAAAAAAGATTTTAATAGTTTAATTCTACTGTTTAATGATGGATTCTGCTATGTCTTCATTAACAAAGTTGCAATTTTTATTACATTTTACTTTTTTACATTTATCTTATAACATATGAAATACTTTATACACATATCAAGAGGGACAGACACATACTTTGAAAAATGGTAGTATCACATCACCAAGAGACAAAGAGTACATCTTCAAAAGGGACATTGATAGTTGTCCTTATGTGAAACATTCTGCTTGCTCATTCAAGAACAGGTTCTCTTAAAAAATGAGACTCCTGGCATAGTTTAAACTGTACCTTTGTTTTAAAACTTTCACAGATATCAAGACAAATGGGAAATATATTTTCACATGTCTTTCCCCAGGCTTGGAATGTTCTACCTCTTCAACTTAGGTTCATGATTTCCCTGACTTCTTTAAAGTTAAAAGCACACGTATGGAAAGAATATCTTCCTCATTTCATTTAGTAATGTCACTTTCCTTCTGGTGTCATCATTGTTTTATTCTGTATTTAACTCATTTGTACATAATTGATAACATACTTTCAACCTATTAATTGTGAGCTTCTAGAAGGCAGAAACCATTTTGGGCCTTTTTTATCTCTATTTTACCAAATTACCTTGCATTTAGTAAAGATTGAGGCAATGAGTATTGATTAATTAGAATGTCATAGCTACAAAGAAGAAAAATGAGAAACAACAGCAATAATAAAACTAACAAAACTGCATTCAAAATGATATCAAAAGCCTTGCAGTTAAGTTTTCTTTGTCCTTTCTCTTCTTCAATAAGTCTGCCTCCCTCAATGACCTCAGTAATAGAAGCAATAACCCTGCAGCAGAGCCCCTGATCTCAATGCAGCGTTTCAATGTTTTCGCTTTGCACTGGATAGGCAGGAATTTTTCATTTCATACACCATTTGCAGCAAGCAGCAGTGATTTCACAGGAGCCACTAGACTTTGAAAAGGTAATGATAAAGAAAAACATTTGTTTTTGTTGTCTTGGAAAGGTTTAAAGGTAGGCATATTGGTTGCACACTAGGTTGGAAGAACTACTGAAAGATCCCTTTTTATCCCTCTTCGCTCTTTTTTGACAGCACAGTTGTTTCATGTTGGGGAATTTTTAAAAATGTATAAAATAATAAAAGTGAAAAAAGCAGGATAGGGATAAATATTTTTAAATCATAAGTGGATTATATTAGAGCTAATTTTAATAATTTTTCATATGGTTTCATGGTCATTCTTAACAAGTGTTTCTTGTATTTGGAGACAGTGGAATTTTGTTTTAAAAAGGGAGAAGTGTTACTCTAGTTATATAAACTGTATATCTAAAATATAATATTCTTTATTTTTGTCTCCTTTTTGAATTTCATGCACATAAGAATTGTCAGGAGATGTCAAGAAAGATTAAAAAAAGATCCAAGCAACCAAATTCCGTTTTTAAAAATAGATACATATATAGAAAATTGAAGTGAGAGGATCCAACAGAGATAGCTATAACAGTATGATAAACATCTGTAAAACCTGTCAGTAGTGAGTGGCACACCTCAAAATGAATGGTAATAGGAGACCTAAGGGCAATAAACGTATGTGTTCTTTTCAAAGTTACATGAGGGAAGAAACACAGTCACTATTTAGGTTGGATAAAATTATCATTAACAACCTTGAAAAGGATAAATTCATTCTTTACAAGAATTTTCTAGGAAGAAGAATGAACTCTGCACTGGAAATCAGTTCAGAGCCCAATAAGTTAATTAGTGATAAGAAAGCAACTATTTGGTCTACATGAATATCAATTGTCACAGTATGAATGTATTATGAGTTATTGAAAAAAGTAGAAAATGTGATTCCTGAGCTACTCTCCATAATATTTGAAGGACCATAGGAAATAGAAAAAAATTATAGGACTAAGAAAGACAAATATTATGCTATGAAAAGAAGGAATAGGAAGAACAGTGAGAGAAGGAAGAAAAGAAGAAGAAAAAGAAGGAAAATGACAAGATGAATAAAAACAAGAACATAAAAATAGAGGATAAGAATGAGAAGAAAACAAAAACAAGTGATAATGATGGTGATGATTAGGATAATGAGGGTGATGATGGGGATGGTAACAATAGATTCTTTAATTTACTGGCAAGTTCAGCTTCAATTCTTGGGAAGATATATGCATAATTAATGGAATTATTACTAAACACTTAGAAAAGGAAGCAATGATTATAAGAACCAGCATAGCTAAATAGGACATAGATTGGGTTGGATTAAGTTCATTACTTTTATTTTTGAACATTTAGTAAACTAGTTCATAACAAGAATGATCTAGATATTACTTGAAATTGTTTTAATAGACCATTTGATAAATTACCATATACTCTTTTTGAGAAGATAGAAAGATCAGGACTAGATAATAATAATATGATTAAACTAGATAAATTTGATAATATAAATCTTATTGAACTCAAAAGATGCTTCTGAATTCTGTGAATGTAGCAGGAAGTCTCCAGTGGTATAGCAGAGATGTGGTACTTTTCCTCCCATGGCTTAAATAAAAACATAGATGAAAGGTTATCAAGTTGTCAAATGATACAAAGTTTTAAGGGTTACATAACAACCTAGGTAACGGTCAGGATAAAAAAAATCACACTTTTTAGAACATTAGATCACATCTAATGTGGGGAGGAATTCAACAAGAATAAATGTAAGGTTATACATTTGTATTTCAAAAATATACTTGGAAAGAATAAATTTGAAGAAGCATGGGAGTTTTAGTGTAATTTAAACTTAAATATGAACCAACATTATGATGAGGATGCCAAAAATCAATGTAATCTTGTAGTGCATTGAGAGGCATAGGTTCCAGGAATAAAATGAGCATCTCTCTGGGCTCTGCTTTAGTAAGACTACATATGGAAATATTTTCTGAATTCTGGGTATCAATTAAGTAGAGATTTATTAGCAAGAGAATATTCAGTAAATGGAATCAGGATGATGAAAAGTCTAAGAACATTCCCCATAAGAGTAATTAAAGGAACTAAAGCTATTTAACCTGAAGAAGAAAAATTTTAGGGTAAATTATTTTTAAAAATAGTTATCTTTAAGTAAAGGAATGGCAATTTCATGACAGAGGTATTTGAATCATTTTCGTTGGCCCCAGGAAGCAAGGAAAACCAGGATTAGTGCATAGAAGTTACAAAGAAATACATGTAGGCTTATTGTTTAGAAAGAAGAAAAGGCAAAAAATAATAAAACAGCTTCCTAATAAGCACAGTTACCCACAATTGTAATGTTTATTTCTATTTACATTGAATTTTTCTCCTTTGGAGATCTTGAAGCACAAGTTAGGTTAGTTAAATGATTTGTTGGTCAGATCATTACTTTTTTTGGCATGTTATTTTAAAAATTCCCTTTAGATATTGATTTGACCAGATCACAACAAAAGAACCTTCTATCTCTAAATTTGATAACTGGTTTTGTGTAATGTTTGTTCAACAGGAGTCAGAGAATAACATAAACTTAGTTACTATCATCATTCTTTCACTTCCTTCTTACAGCTTTTCAATTTTACTTAAGAGTTCTTAAAAACCCAGTTGTTATTTATCATCCATGTTTTCCTTTACCATCAATAGTCTTTGCACTAACATTGTGCATTTATATCCATTATCATTACTGAGCCTATCCATCCATTCAATGTCAGTATAATTGTTTGTGGCTACATTTATAGAAGGTGACTCAATTTATTGTGGCAATAGTAACTTGGAATTTGGAACTACATTAATAAGTAAATGAGCAAATGAGCAGAAGAAATGAACTAAGTGATGATGTGAATTGATAATTAAGTTAGGCAAATTTTATTTAGATTCAGTTCAATTAAAATTAATAATACTCTAGTGTGTTGAAGGGCCTATATTAAGCTCTTAGAATATAAAGGTTTTTAAAATTTATTTATTATAATGAAGCCTTACATCTCTATGCTATCAGAAGACAAAGCACTGATAAGTAAGTATCAACTATACTTGAAGTAATATAGAAGCACTTTCAAGAGGGAGAAAGCTTTAAAGACCAAGGGGAAGGGATAAGAGAAGTCTGTTAGAAGGAGCTGCACCTGAATTGTCTTTAAAGGAACCTAGAGAGTCTATGAAACTTGTCCCAGTAATGGTTGAGGTGGATCCTACTGTTAGACTAAACTAAAATGTTTTATGCATATGGTCTTGCACACACTTGGGTGTATAATACATATATGCATGGTGTAGCAAATATATTGGTGGAATTGTTTGCATGTAAATACATATATATGATAAATGCATACCATGGGATATATCATATCATATCATATCATATGACATGACATGGCATGACATGACATTAATATAATATAATATAATATAATATAATATAATATAATATAATATAATATAATATAATATAATATATATAACATAACATAACATAACATAACATAACATAACATAATATAATATAACATAACATAACATAATATAATATAATATAATATAATATAACAACATAACATAACATAACATAATATATTATAATATATTATAATATAATATAATATAATATAATATAATATAATATAATATAATATAATATAATATAATATAATATAATATAAATGATGGCATATAACATATATATATATTCATGTATACACATACATATCCATGTTCATTTGAACTATGTTTCTAGTCAAGCAAAGTCTCTAGTCTAATACATATATATGATAAATGCATACCATGGGATATATCATATCATATCATATCATATGACATGACATGACATGGCATGGCATGATGACATTAATATAATATAATATAATATAATATAATATAATATAATATAATGTAATGTAATATAATGTAATGTAATATAATGTAAATGATGGCATATAACATATATATATATATATATATATATATTCATGTATACACATACATATCCATGTTCATTTGAACTATGTTTCTAGTCAAGCAAAGTCTCTAGTCTAAAGCATTATTAACTTAATGTTTGAAAGTATGAATTAGATATGTCCTTGTTCCATTTTTGATATTTTGAACATCTTAAAGACTGAATATTAAATCAATTGTCAAGGGGGTGATCCGATTCAAAAATTAATATAATGGCAATAAATTACATTACTCAACAATAAGCCTAAATTATTCTTAAAATTGTCATGGTAATATAACTAAACCTGTCACAGAAATATAATTCATAGAATTCCATACTTGTGAAAATAAAGTTATTTTTATATATTTTTATAATATTTTAGATATCCAAAAATTGAAATTTAAGATTGTTTTTCAGTGAGAGAAATTCAGTAAACATTTAAGCATTTATTAAGTGTTTACTATATTCTAGGCATTATTTGAAATGCTGGGGAAACAAAGACAAAATTTAAAAAAAAAATTAACTCGACTTCAATGAATTACATTCCTTTATAAACATGTATTCTGATAGAACTATCAAACTTATTCAAGGCACATAAGAAGACAGATCCCTATGTAATGTCAAGTGACTTCTGTATCACTATTTCCAGGTGCAAGGAGATCTGAATGCAAATTTGGAGTTTGATTGATATTCTGATCAAAATTAAAAGGCAAATTATAATTCATTTGTTTTTAAATTAAATTAATAGAGAAACAAACAAAACTGTCATAATACAGAAATCCCGGGTAGCAATTCATTTTGATTCAATACATAATACTTCAAAGATCACCCCTAAATGAATTGACCTAATGCAAATGGTATTTTCCCTGACAGAGGTTGAGATACATAAAGATTTTAAAAACCATTTTCTCTGTTTTTAGTATCATTTTCAGACTGCTTTTAATTGTAATAACAGTAACCTTTTTCTATTTTATCATTAAGTGACAAATGTATCCTAAAAATAAAAATGATATTTCTCAAATGTCTAATTAGGTGTTGAAGCATATCTCAAATTGGGCTAAGTGCTTAGGTGGCAGCTTTTCCTAGAAGGAAAAGAATGAAGGTGCAAATGGAACTAAAGTGAAAAGTAGTGAGGGGAAATGCCAAGACAGAGGAAATCACTCCTTATGAAAGGAAAGGTTTTAGAAGAGGAGTCTTGAATCTAAGGGGTTATCATACTCAGTTTTCCATCTCCTTTCCTCTTAATTTCCATTCCAATAATACCAGGAGTGGAAAACCAGATCATTCCAAGAATAAGTAAGTTTATTATTTTAGATATTCTTAAGCTTCTCTAATGAAATTGTAAGGGAAAAATCCTCTCCTTTTTATTTTCCATTTTAAACTTAAGTACAAAATAAGAAAAGGGAGAAAAAGCAATAACAACACATTTCCATGTGCCCAGAAAAATGAGATGATTCAAAACATAAAAGCAATAAATTTCTATTTCAAAAAAGTCTATATAATAAATACTGCATATTGTATTCAAAATTGTCCATAGTTTCCTTGATTCTTTTAAGGTTTTTTTCTTTTGTTCTCTGCTGTGTATTTTTTGCTTTATCCTCCCACTGTACTCCAGAAGGCTATAACTAAGTGTGGACATATATCATACAGATATATACACACATTCATACATAAAAATAAATATACATGCAAACATTTATATATGCATTTACACTTCATATATAGACATATCTACATGTACACATATATTCCAACACGTGTGTGTATATTCATGTAGACACACATGTACATGCACATGCATATGATATTGTACTATGCTTATTTATACTTACCTTCTGTTTCTCTGAAGTTGGATAGCATCTTCCTTCTTGAATCCAAGTCTTTCCATAATTTTCTAAGTCTGCTAACTCAACATTTCCTCCACCAACTACAGTGATATTTCTACCTTGTATTATCTAGTTATTTTATATAATAAATAATAATATTAATATTGCTGACATATGGTATAGTTTCCTTGTTTTTCTGTTTTGATTATATCTATTTTAGGTGTAACTTTAAAGAAGATCATGATTACTACCCCTGTTTGTTTTACATCACAAATTCTTCTGAACTTTATTTTAAGTCTGTATCTCTCAATAACATTTCCTGAAAGCAACTAACCCCCCACTTCTCTGCTTTACTTTTCCCTTTTTGACATCCTTGACATCCTATTCCCTAATCTATTCTCCTCTAACAATCCCTTCCCTATATACCTTTCTATAACTGCCTTATCTTATTCCCTCAATATAGCTCAGTACCCTCTCTATCCCCTTTCCCTCATTTGTTTTGAATTGAAGACTTATACCCTTCTAGATTAATATGTATTGTTTCCTATTTTACCCATTCCCATTGAGAATAGGTTTCCTGAGTTACCAACCCTCATTCCCAATTTTATATCATCTAATCCCCATCTTCTCATGCCTTATTTGTATGAGACAATTGTGCTTTTTATTTTTCATCCATCATTTTTTAAATTGAATCACTCCATACTATTCCAATCTACCCAATTATTCATAACCATCTTAGACATGTGGTTTATATTTCCTTGCATCAATAGCAAACTATTTGGCCTTATTGTCTTTGATGCCAATCTTATAATTTTCTTGGGTATTACATGTCAAATTTTCTATTAATTAAGGGGTTTTTTGCTAAAAAAAATTCCCAAACTCTGTCAATTCATTGAATGTCCATTTTTTATTCAGAATTACGCTTAGCTTTTCAAGGGATGATATTTTTGACTGCAACCTCAGTTACCTTAAACTTAGATATATAGTATCCAAAGACCTGCAGTCTTTTAATTTAACTGCTTCTAGGTCTTATATAGTTCCAATAGGGACTCTGCATTATTTGAATTTTTTTCTTCTTGTTTATATTTTCTCTTTTGTGTATTGAGCTTCTTTTTTGATCATAGCTTTCAGGTATTGCAATTATTCTTATGTTTTCTCTTCTTGATCTGTTCTCCAAATTGTTTTTCTTTTGAGATGTTTCACATATGTTTCAATATTTTCTTTCTTTATATTTTGTTTTATTATTTCTTGTTCTCTTACAGAGTGTGTTCCAAAAGACTAGTACCTTGGTGTGAGGACTGCTGAATCCTCTTCCACCTTTGATGTCCACCTGAGCCACTTAACCCTCACCTGTGGCTCCAAGTAGCTGTAGCATGTATAGCAACCACACCCAGTTGAAACCTTGCAGGAGGTGGGCTAAACCAGGTTAAGAGTAACCAAGGGAGTCTCACATTCATCAATGAATAGTGGGGAGTGTCTAGTTCAAGCATGTGAAGTCTTCATTGATGGAGTGGAAGGAGGAGAACAATTCATTCCAATGGTTATGTAGCCAGCTGAAACAGGTGTTGTCGAGCGCTTAAAGGTTGGTTAGACATTGAAGAAGCCAAAGTCATCTACTGCATCTAGAGCTATCAACAGTTGTCTTGACTCTGTCTTATTATGCTAGATATTGATGACTTTGGAAGAGAGAGTGAGGTAGTTAATTTTGTGAAACTCTTCCTCACTTAAATCCAATTTAAGCACACAACAAAAGACATCACTCATAACCCAGGTGTTCATATGGACTATTTGCATCCAATCTGTAGAGCATTCCAAGCCTGGATTAGTCTGATCAACCAACCACAGTTGGACAGACTGTAATTTGCCTCAATAGTAGTGATATCATTTTGATCTTTTTCAATAACATATGACAAGAACTAAGTATAACTTCACTGACTTTCCCTTGACTAATTCTAATTTCAAGGAGTCATTTTCTTCCTTAAGATCATGGATCTCCTTTTCCAGTGAGATGGTTTTCTTTTCATAATCATCTTGTTTTTCCTGGATTGTTCTGATTTTACAAAATTCCTCAATCTCTCTTATTTGATTTTTAAAGTTGTTTTTGAGATCTATGACTTCTTTTGGGGAAGAAAACTATTTGATGCTTCTCTCTGGAGCAGGAGAAATGTTTCTTTTCTTTCTCTTTTGTTCTATCCTTTTTTCTGTATTTTTTGCCTTGTTTTCTCTCTCTTTCTCTTTATTTCTTTTTCCTTCTTTTCTTCCTTCTTTCCTTCCTTCCTTCCTCCCTTCCTTCCTTCCTTCCTCCCTCCCTCCTTCCCACTTTCCCTCCTTCCTTCCCTCCTTGATTATTTATTTCTCTTTCTCTCTCTCTCTTTCATTCTTTCTTTCTTCCTTCCTTCCTTTTTCTTTCTTTCTTTCTTTCTTTCTTTCTTTCTTTCTTTCTTTCTTTCTTTCTTTCTTTCTTTCTTTCCTTCCTTCCTTCAGTATCTTTCTCTGATGAAGAAGCTTGGCCTTCTCTATTCTATTGGCAATTATCTATGATTGTGGGTTCTTTCTCCTTTATCTGTTAATTTTTTTAAGATTTTCATTTTTAAAAATTTTTTAGCATTTTGTTGCTTTGACCTCATGTCCTTTCTACTCTGTATTTCTCTCCCTCTTCAAGTCACATCCTTCAGCACACTGTGCTACAAATGAATTTATTCCCTAAGTATAGCTATAGTCTTCAGTTCTCCCCTCTGGTCTGGAACCAAGACCAAGAATTAAATTCTTTTTTAAGTGCACAGACAGCAATGTCCCAACCCACTGTTTCTGCACTTACCTGGTATTCACTGTTTCTTTCTTGCCCAAGACTGAGTCTCAGCAACACAGATGAACCTGGTGCTCCTTATCAGCAGAAGCTCCCACAATATTCTCTTGCTCAGATATCTGATTCCCTACACTGTCCCAGATGTAAAAATTTCTATGGCGAGGATGAGATTAGTTCTCAATCCAGCTGTCACCAGAGCTCATGCTTGCCTGGAGGCATTTAACTTTACTAGGGCAAATCTCTCTCCACATATCTTTCTTTAGATATTCTGGGTGGTCCTTGAAGGACCAGTCTATCCCAACTCTTGTTTATTTTTAGTCATTTTATATTCAGCCAAAGGGAATATTTTCTTATTTGTGAAGGAAATTTGGAGAGTTTGAAATTTTATAATCTACTTTGTCTTCTTCCCAGAATCCTCTCATTCCTTCTCTTCTTATATAAAGAAGTAGAAAACTAATGAGATATTGTGGAAGTTCCTTCTGCTAAAGCAGACATGCATCTTTCTCCTTATCATCTCTCCCCACATTGTTTTACTTCAAATTTCTTTAATGAAATGCTGTAAGTTCACTACTGGAAAGACAAAAGTAAAAAAAGGGAACTGATAGCTTAAAATCCCACTGCTATTATGACTACTAGCACTACCATCCCTACTATCACTACTACTACTGTTGCTGCTGCTGCTGCTGGTGCTACTATTACTATTACATTTACAACAACAACAACTACTACTACTAATACTACTATTACTACTACTACTATTCCTACAACTAGTATTCATATAGAGTTTGCTATGAATCAAACACTGTGCTTCATTATCTCTTTTGTTCCTCATAATAACCCAAGAAGGCAGATCTAAAGATTTCAGATCCAACACCCTTTCCAATGAATCTAATATGACTATGACAATAGTTAATTTATTATAAAATTATTAAATTTTTCATTGTCACACAGATATGAAAAATGATACAAAATTTCTTTTGTTGTGATTTAACAGGTGAATATTTGTTATCCATGAAGAAGAGACTGATGTCATAAACTGGTCTGACTGACAAAATCATATTCATTACAATGAAGTGATTTGTTTCAGTTCATAGATATCATTTACATGCTATTTCAGTGAATCTCAATCCCTTCCTAGTGTAGATAACAACCAATCCAAATTCCAATCTGTGTTGATCTTGCTTTTACCTTTTCATAAATCCTCCACACAATATTCAACCAATAAGTTTAGACAAGTTTTCCTCAGATTATCTTAATATTTTGATAATAACAATGGAGATCTTAGGTTGTGCAGCCTTCCTTTTTGTATTTTGTCAAATCTCTTTCCAGCCATAAATATTACCTTTGATGTCATTTATGACATTTGCAACAGGGAAATCATTGTTGGTGATATGCTACAGGTTACCCAGGGATCTTATTATCATCTCTTAGATTTCTTGCAATTTATTTACTTTGGCAATCGAGAAATCTATTAATTGTAGCCATCTAGAATCACTGGGAGTGATGGAATCATCACTGGAAAATTAATATTTAAGATATTTTTGTATTTAATTGTATTAGGGATATGCTAATATGAACATTAAAATGAAAATGCAATGCCTTTCTGCTAGAAATAATCAAATGATCCATATTGTTGTCCAGATTAATTGTTAAAAGTGGCTTATCATCGAATTAAATATTCTGTACTACTTGATTTATGAAAATCTTATTTACAGCAAATCCCTCAAATGCCTTCTTGGGAAAAAAAGGCTGCTTTGACAATTCCTATGTACATCTTTTTTTTTTTTAGGTTTTTGCAAGGCAAACAGGGTTAAGTGGCTTGCCCAAGGCCACACAGCTAGGTAATTATTAATTGTCTGAGACCGGATTTGAATCCAGGTACTCCTGACTCCATGGCCAGTGCTTTATCCACTATGCCACCTAGCCTCCCCTCTTATGTACATCTTAAACTGCTCATCATCTCCAACAAAATGTCTGAATGTGGGCATTATAGAAATAAATATTTAACTGTAGTATATTTTCTAAGGGGCAACTAAGTGGCACAAATGGATATGGATCTTGATTCTTCCAGATCCACCTTTATGATTTCAAGTCTGGACTCAGACACTTACTAGCAATATGACCCTGGACAAGTATATTAATACTGTTTGCCTCAGTTTCCTCATCTGTCAAATGAACTGGAGAAAGAAATTAAAATCCATTCCATTATCTTTGCCAAGAAAGCTTCAAATAAGTTGAGTCAGACACAAGTGAAATGACTTAGCAATATCAAATATTTTCTATAGATAAAATGTTTTTAGAAATTGATGATGCTAGAAAATAAAGGGAGAATTTTTTCTTTGTTTTTGCCATAGAACTCAACAGAAGTGAAGAAAGGGAAAGGAAAATAACTTATGAGCCATATTTGCTCAAGAAGATGTAGGTACTTCTGATTCCTTCTGTATGACTGAGCTGTATCATTTAATATCCTTGTGCCTTAGGAAATTCTTTAGAATTTATTTATAAGACTATGGAGGAAGGAGAAGTGTATCTGTAATCAGAGGATTGAACTTGAATCATAATTTTGTCATTTGCTACATATTTGACCTAAGTATATCTCTTAATCTCTCCAGTCCTTATTAACTTCAAATATCAAATGAGATGGTTGCATAAAATTGTTTCCAAAATCCATTCCTGCTCACAAACACCAATCTTTTGTGTGATCCACTAATTGATCTATGTCACACTTAATGTGGTATTCCACACAATGATAAAAATCAAAGATTCTTTTAATTTAGTTATCTTTGTTACTCAGTCATCATAAGAGAATAAGAGTATTTTAGGTAAAGCAAAAAATTTCTAGTTTTGTTTTTGTTTTTCTATTTGGGGGACAACCCATAGCACAGGTAGAAGTTTCCTCACCATCACTTAATATTTATTTTCTCTGTAATTACATGAGTCTGTGGCTTCTTCAAAAGTTGAAATTCATTGATGTAAAATTCTCACCTTTAGACAAGACCCTAAGCACTGTTAACTGGCTTTGAAATTCTACTGTCAGCACTCAGTAAATAACTATTGAAATAAAAGAAAAAAAATTGATTCTGAATTCTCAAATTACATACATGTTCATAATTTAGCCTTTTACTCCTTTAACAAAGATTGATTGAACATCTTCTATGGGCAATACTCATTTGTAAATACTCAAGAGATAACAAAAAGAAATAAGAAACCATCTGTCCCATCAAGTAACTAACAATTTGGAAGGTGACAAGTCATACACGGATCTCTATGATACAAGTTAGCATAATGTAAGTGCAGGAGTAAAACGTGCTATGGCATAAATACAAGAAAAGATGGAATACAATTGGTTTTTCCTTTGTGACTTCTTTTTTCCTCAAGTAGAAAAAGGAAAGACCTTTCAATGTCATTCAAAAGAAAATATATTTCTTTCATTTTTCTTATTTGTTGCAATGTGATTAAAGCTTAGAAAAAATGAAATATGTGATTTTATCATGATTTTATGTGAGGTTTTCCTTATAGTTTCTGATATTAACATTATATGCATGTTAAATCCCAGTTAATATACTTCCCATACTGCATGCAATACTGTCACTTCAGTTTTTGATCAAAGTGTGCACTTGAACTCTATCTACATAGTATTTAGATCTTATTTATTCTTGTTGGAATCACTTGTTAATCTGACTAATATAAAGTAACAATTCAAAATGTATACTTCAGGATAAAAGTTGGTCAAGTGTATTCTAATTTTAATTTTCTTCTAGTTCATATGTATGCCTTTTATCTATAAAGAAAACTTCTAGAGCAGGATCTCTAATGTATCATCTTAGATACCTGTGTGGGATCTTGATGGGCTAATTGCCCACTTTGAATTCACACAGATAATACATGTAAGAAGGTATTCTTTCAACCTAAGTTTTCATGATTGCAATGGTGACCCTATAATGATTATGCAATACTGCTTCCTGTTTTAAAATATAATCAATTAGCTATTATTTTTTCATAGATAAGAAAAGAAGCAACCAAATAGAGGGAGAGAAAAAAGGAATAAGTAGAATACAATAACAAAGAAATGTTGGAGATCCCTAGGGTGAAATTATGTTAAAATCTTACCCATCTTTTTTAAATAAAAAAAAATGTCTGAAAATCTTTGCAACAGAGCACCATAACCTTAGAGCTGGAAAGCACAAGAAAATATTTTTGAAGCTCATGAAAACAAGATAAGTTTTACAGTATTCAATATTCTGGGTACAAATGATGACTCATTAGGCAGAAAAAATATTACTGCCCATTAAAGAATTAGCTTTCATACAAATGGAAATGTTGATTAGGACTCCTTAGAGCAACTGGGTTCTAAAATTATAAAAATTAATGAATGTATGAAATATTTAATTTCACACATAAATATCTGTAAAGAAAATGTATTGCTTCAGACAATAAAAGCCACCTTGTGAACATGTATAGAATAAAATAGAAAACACCTGCTGAAGTGTAGTTATTTTGGAGTTGACACTCATTCACTTTTCTTATTATGATCACATTATTTCCTTGCAATCAATTTGGATAGAAAGTCTTTCACATAAAATTGCATCTTGTGGAAAGTGAAGAAAGAATGAGGAAATATAGATTCAGTGCTTATTGGTTACAGGTAATAATCATAGGTTGTTTTGACCTTAGAAATCTTCTAGTCAGATCATATCATTATATAATTGAAGAAACAAATACTCACTCTAAAATTTAAAGTGATTTGCCCAAGGTTTCAAAACAGAACTGCTATTTAAACGCAATTTTCAAATTTGAAATTTAGTGCTCTTTGGACTATACTTCACAGATGATGTGGATCATAATGCACTTATCTCCAAAGTCTAACTTTCCGAGTTAATTTAGAAGCATAAGAATAACATTAGGAGCATCTAAGCCTCTGGCATAGCATTGTCAGGGATCACCTCAACTTTTTATGGTTGTGTCAAGTCAAGATTCTGTGTTTTGAAATAACTTTAAAATATATAAACTAGTGAAAGTTTCCAACCTGCCAACTCTATTTCAAAGTGTTAGAAATGCCTTCCAGTGCTAGGAAGATGAGCACAGGTCCTGACAAGTTTAAAGCCTTATATGTACTAAGTGGAGATAAACATGCCTGTCACCAAGGTGAGGTGAAGATTCATTAGTGACAGACTGAAGGAATCCCTGAAGCTTAAGGATTCCCACCTGACAGCTTCACCCCTCTTTTCTACATAGAGAACTGGTTTTAACATGGATTTCGGCAAAACCCGTACTTAACCCAAAGTCCTTAGGCTAGTTGAGTCTGGGGAATGAGGGTGATTAGTTTTCTCCAGGAAGGCAAACTCATTCCTCATGCTATAGTTTGAGATATCCTTGGTCACCAGCATGAGAATTCCATTGTTACATTATCTTTTCCCTTGGTTTCTGTCTTCTCTCATTACTTTTCTAGTCATGTAACCTAGACAACCTCTAAGTAACCCAGGCAACTTTACAAAAGTATAAATTGTAAGTGTATGTTGCTATTCACTAGTAGGGAAGGAGTCTTACTCTGCTATTTTTCTATAGAAATGAAATGAAAGACTTACTCCAAAATTGCACTATGTAAGATGGGTTTTTTTCCTATTTAGTAAATAGATGAAGAATCTGACAGAATCTTTTTACAAATATCATAAACAATTATTAATAAATGAGTGTTTCAGTATTATTAAACCAAATCCAATTTATTTATTTTTGTGAAAAAAACAACTTTTACAAAATATCCAGAGGAGTACAGAGAAATCACTGTGGATCAGTAAAAAGGATTTTAAATTTAGAGTCAAAGACTCTGACTATTTTTTATCTATATGAAATTGGAAAAATCAGTTAACATCACTGGAATTTTTATCACGGTTAAATTTATAGCATTGAACTAAAAGATCTCAAGGTTCTCTTTTAGATGTAAACATGACCCTATAATCCTATGATTGAATTTATATACTCACTCTGCCACTTTCATGGATGATTATGTCAAGACAATTTCCTTTACTGAATCTTATTTTTCTTATTTCCAAAATGATAATATTGGAATATATGACCTTTGAGGTCTCTCAAAAAGTCAATTTATCAGTTATGAATAAACATGCATGTGATTGATCAGAGAAAATGCAATGAAAATATACAGTAAAAAAAAACCTATTGCATCTTTATCATGTACTGTGTATAAATTTAGCAACAAGGCATAGCACCAAAAAAAATGCTGCCATGGTCTGGAATAGGATGGGGAAGAAGTTGGTTTAAGTTCATGCCAGTAATCTGAAGGATCACTATTGAGTCAAATGTATTCTCTAAGGAAGGGAGAAAAGAAAGGCAATTTTTGCCTTGTAGACAGTCTTTTGAACTCAGTATAAAAGGAGTAAATTATTTCTTATAAAGAATTATGCTAAAGGTACAAAATAGATTAAGCATCCAAATCAGTAGTACTTCTATGTTCATCTGAAAACTTGCTGATGAAATGTTCCCATCACCTTTCAATATGTGCAGTAGAAAGGAGAGGTATTTAAATGACTGTATATGACAGCAATAAAATAAATTGTAATGGATGCGCTAAATATAAGTTCTGTCTAAGAGGACACACTTTAAGTATCAGCATGCTAGATTATTTTTATAATCCCTTGTCTCACAATTTGTACAATGCAAGCATAGATTAAAACCATGCATTTACAAAAAGACTGTGTATTTTATTCAATTTATTTTACTAGAAAGAAAAAAGTTGCAATGTCATTACTGAGAACCATGAGTTTTATCTGTTATTGTTCTTTTGAAATGGTTTCTTTATATATTTTGAATATACACAATTATGACTATATCAAAATTTCTGCTAATTCCTTCCTTTTTGCAAGGAAGAGGAGGAAATAATAAACAAATCCATCACAGAATATATATTCCATTCTTGAATTTTGCAAGTTTTTAAAAATAATTTTATTGATATCTTATTTATTTTTCTATCTTAGTCATTACCAGATAACCCTTATCCTCAGTCTTATCATAAATTTAACCATAATGACAAATATTGGCATCTGACAATTTATGCAACATCATGTAAACACAGTTCCCTACATCACCAAGGAGAGGAACAGTAGTAGTCAAGGAACAGATCTAGTCCATAGTGATATCCATGAAACTTCAAGGGTTAAGTGGAAAAACAGACTAAGGGATTGACTTCATAGAACAGAAGCATCGAATTATTGGGAAGAGAATGTAAAGTTATACTCCCTTGGAGAATGTATGCAGAGGATTAGGAAGCAAATATCATGAGTATGGCTATATATTCCCCCTACTCTCCACTTCATTGGAGTAAGTGTTTCCTAGTTTGTGGAACAAAATCCCTATGGCTTCAAACAAGTTTCAAATCCACATATGTGTCCATTGGAACTAAACAATTTCTAAGACTATTTTCTTAGGTGCTGTTTCTCCCCCCTGTGTTAAATTGTGAACCTATATATGAACTCTGAAAATTTAAAAATGTAGTTAGATAGCTCAAGAAATCTTAGTACAGGGGCTGGGGCGGGGCGGGCGGGGCGGAGCCAAGATGGTTACAAGAAAGGATCGAGTCTTAGGCGCTCTCTGATAAAACTTATAAACTAAGGACTCTAACTAAACTTTCGAGAGACAGAACCCACAAAGGGACCCATTGAGGCAGTTCTCCCACTCAAGATAACCTGGAAAAGAGCAGAAAGGCTCTGCTCCCCGGGTCGGAGGGGCGGCCCGCAAGAAGGGTAGCCTGCCAGAGCTAAAGAACTTCAGTCTCCCAGAGGCAGCCCCAGGGCCCTGAGAGACCCAGCTCGCAGCAGCGGGGGAGTCTCCTGAGCTGCACCCCGAGGAGCACCGGCACAAACTGGGGGAACAGCGGGGGACCTCTGCCAGAGTGAGCACGTGGAGCCCAGCCCTCAGGACACATAGCCAGCAGCACTGTCTTTTGGCAGCCCACATCCAGAAACAGAAGCAGGCTGAGCTGGTAAACAGTAGTCTCCAGGGCATGAGCCCATTGAGCTGACTGAAGGGAGTGAAGAGGACTGCAGTGCTCGATCCTCTGGCTCTGGAACAGGACTCTGGGGCTCTGACCACATTCAGACCCTGATCGCAGTCTAGGCCCCCCCATAAAACAGCAGGGCCCCCCCCCCACTCAGCCCCATGGCAGAGGGGGGCGCTTATGGTCATTCACAGACCAGGAGGGAGGACAAAGCCTCACACACTGAGACCCTTGTGGGAGTGTCCCAAAAGCTCAGGAAGCACCCCAAAACCAGGCCCGGGCTGGGAAAATGAGCAAGAAAAGAAATAAGAGGAAGACCATTGAGAAATATTTTGCTCATGATCCCAAGAAGGATCAAAATACTTGGTCTGAAGATGAGGAAATACAAGCTCCTGCAATCTAAAGACTCCACGAAAAACAGAAACTGGGCTCAGGCTATGACAGAGTTCAAAAAAAGACTTTGAAAATCAAATGAAGGAGTTAGAAGAAAAACTGGGAAAAGAAAGGAGAGAGATGCAGGAAAAACATGAAAATGAAGTCATCAACTTAGTCAAAGAAATCCAAAAAAATGCTGAAGAAAATAGCATGCTAAAAACCAGCTTAGGTCAAATGGATAAACCAGTTAAAAAAGTTATTGAGGGGGCAGCTAGGTGGCGCAGTGGATAAAGCACCAGGCTTGGAGTCAGTAGTAACTGGGTCCAAATCCGGTCTCAAACATTTAATAATTACATAGCTGTGTGGCCTTGGGAAAGCCACTTAACCCCAATTTGCCTTGCAAAAAACCTAAAAAAAAAAAAGTTATTGAGGAGAAGAATGCTTTAAAAAGCAAAATTGGCCAGATGGAAAAAGAGATAAGAAAACTCTGAGGAGAACAAATCCTTCATACAAAGTACAGAATTCAGGGAGATGGATGAATTTACCAGAAATCAGGAATCAATACTTCAAAACCAAAAAAATGAAAAATTAGAAGAAAACGTGTAATATCTCATTGAAAAAACAACTGAGATGGAAAACAGACTTAGGAAAGATAATTTAAAAATTATTGGAATACCTGAAAGTCATGATCAGGAAAAGAGCCTTGACATCATTTTCAAAGAATTACTACAGGAAAATTGCCCTGATATCCTAGAAACAGAGGGCAAAATAGAAATGGAAAGAATCCACCAATCCCCCCAAGAAAGAGATCCCAAAAAACCAACCCCTAGGAATATTATAGTCAAGTTCCAGAACTCCCAAGTCAAAGAGAAAATATTACAAGCAGCCAGAAGGACACAGTTCAAATATCGTGGAGCTGCAGTTAGGATCACACAGGACTTAGCAGCAACTACATTGGAAGCTCGTAGGGCCTGGAATACAATATACCAGAAGGCAAAAGAGCTTAGAATGCAACCAAGAATGAACTACCCAGCAAGGCTCAATGTCCCCTTCCATGGAAAAAGATGGATTTTCAATGACCCAGGGGAATTTCAAATGTTCCTTTTTGGGAATGGCCAGAGCTGAACAGAAGGTTTGATCTTCAGATACAGGACTTAGGCGAAGCATGGAGATAGGAGAGGGGGAACATATGAGTGAAATATGAGTGATGATGAACTGCATGTATTCCTGTATAGAAAAATGACACTGATAATACTCATATGAACCTTCTCAGTTAATAGAGCAGGTAGAGGGAGCTTTTATAGTTGAAGCACAGGAGAAAGCTGAATTCGAAGATAAAATATGGTGTAAAATGGAGTCAATAGAAAACAGGGAAATGTAATGGGTGAAAGAAAAAGGAGAGGGGGAATAGGCCAAGATATTTCATATAATAAGATTTTTCTTTATTACAATGAGCTATTGCAATGATATGGAAGGGGAGAGGCAAGGCAGAATGAGGGAACCTTTGCTCTCATCAGAGGTGGCTAGGAGAGGAAACAGCAGATATACTCAATGGGGTATAGACAACTGGAGTAAGAAGGAATGGGGAGCAGGGGGAAGGGGTGGGGATGTGAATAAAGGAGGAGAGGATGTACCATGGGGGGAGAGTGGTCAAATATAACACATTTTCTTTTTTACTTCTTGCAAGGGGCTGGGAATGGAAGGCCTGCCCAGGACCACAGGGCCAGGTGGATTCTGGGCCTAAGGGGTGGTATGGGGGCTCAGGGCCTCTTGGCCCCAGGACCAGGGATCTGTCTGCTATACCACTCAGTGACCCTACAGCAAAGTCAGAGTGAAAGGAGAGAGCAAATATAGTACATGGTAGTGGAGAAATAAGAAAGGAGGGAGTTGCTATCAGCAATGGCAACGTTGGAAAAATATGGAAGTAACTTTTGCCATGGACTTATCATAAAGAATGAGATCCACTCATGACAGAGTTGTTGGTGTTGGAACAAAGACTGAAGCACATTTTTTATTGTTATCATTTGGTGGAGGGTGCAGGGCAAATGGGGCTGGGTGGTCTGCCTGGGGCCACGTAGCAGGGTGATCTTTGGGTGTCTGGGGCCGGATTTGGACCCGGGTGCTCCTGGCTCAAGGGCCAATGCTCTGTCAGACACCCAGCCACCCCTACTATTATTACTATTTTATTTTATTTTGGGTCTTTTTTTTTTCTTAGTTTTGGTTTTTGCAGCGCAGTGGGGAATCAGGTGGCTTACATGTCAGACGGCTGGATAATTGTTGGGTCTACGGGGCTGGATGTGGGTTCGGGTGCTCATGGTTCCAGGGCTGGTGCTTCATCCATTGCACCACCTGGCCATACCTACAATTATTACTATTTTTTTAATTTTAATTTTTTTCTCTCCCCTTTACTTTATCGCTCAAGCAAGTCTATATTTATGGGGGAGAGGGTATTTCGTTTACTCTTAAACAAAAATATTTTATTAATGTAAAAAAACATTTATACAAAATGAGAATAAAAAAATAAAAGAAAAGAAAGAAAGAAAGAAAACACAGGAATTCAAGAAGTTGAGATAAGGACAATATTCCATTTTCAACTTCCAACAAGAAATTGCCTCAAAGAACTGTCTAAAACAGAGGATTTTTTTTTGTCCTTTTTTAAATTTTATTTTTTTAATTAATCTGTTCCTTTCACTATTTGCCATATCTATTGTACAAAATAAAAAAAAAAAACAAGGAAAAAAAATAAAGAAATTTAGTACCTGTTGCTGTAGGTCAAAAAGACACTGATAATGTGATAAAACTTTTCTTTGACTTTTGGATTTGTGTTTCTTTCCTTTTTTATTCCCTTTTCTTTTTTTTTTCCCCCAAGGCAACGGGGTTAAGTAACTTGTCCAAAATCTTGTAGCTGGATAGCTACTAAGTGTTGAAGGTTAGATATGAACTCAGGTACTCTTGACTCCAAGGCTGTTGCTCTATTCTGTATGCCACCTAGCTTCCCTGCTTTTATTTTCTTATACTTTTCAGTAAATAAAATAGACCAAAGAACAAAATGTGTTTTGAAGGGTGAACAATATTTTTATTATCTATCTATCTATCTATCATCTATTTATTTGTTCATCCATATGCACATGTATATTTTTAAGTTACAGAATTTCCTTCCAAGAACCCTTCCCAGTCCTTCCCCTCAGTGGCAAACACTCAGGTTAGCATTGCACATACATATTTTGATAAACATATATACATATTAGTCATGTTTGGTATGAAGAGTCAGGATTCAAGTGAAGTGTTCATCAGAGTCTGAAGGGTTTAGTTTTGGGTTTTTTTGTTTTCTTTTCTTTTGTTTTTGTTTTTCTTCCTCTAGTTGGGGATAATATAGTCCATAGCCAGTCTAATACAGTTGTCCTAGTTATCTGAACTGTTGAGAGGAGCTGCTTCTATCAAGGTTGATCTTCTTACAATGTTGTTGATGTGTACATTGTTCTCTTGGTTCTACTCCCTTTGCCTAGCAGCAAATCCCATAAATCATTCCATGCTTCTCTAGAGTCCAACCATTATGGTATCTTATAGAACAAAAGTATTTCATAGCATTAATGTACCATAACTTGTTTAGCCATTCTCCAGTTGAACATTTCCCTCAATTTCCAATTCTTTGCCACTACAAAAAGAGTTTCTATGAATATTTTAGAACATGTCAGATGTTTCCGATTTTTTTATGATTTCTTCTAGATATAGACAATTGGAATTGCTGAGTCAATGGGTTTGAACAGTTTTAATGCTCTTTGGGCATAGTTCCATATCACTTTCCAGAATGATCGGATCTGTTCACAACTCCAACAGAAATATATCAATGTCTCAATCTTCCCACAACCTCTCCAACATTGAACATTTTCCCTTTTTCTTATCTTGGCCAATCTGATAGGTATGGGGTGATATCTCATTTTTGTGTTAATTTGTATTCCTCTAATCAATAATTATTTGGAGCATTTTTTCATATGATTATATATTGCTTTAATTACATTTGTAAACTATTTGACCATTTATCAATTAGAGAATGACTTGTAACCTTATAAACTTGATGCAATTCGTTATATATTTTAGAATGAGATCTTTATCAGAATTCCTATCTGTGAATATTGTTTTCCAGCTTTCTGCTTTCCTTCTAATTTTGGCAGCATTGATTTTATTGGTTCAAAAACTTGTTAACTTAATATAATCAAAATTATTCATTTTGCAGTTTATAATGTACTCTCATTTTTTTGGTACAAATTTATCCCCTTTCCATAGATCTGATGGACAGAGTATTTCTCAGTCTACTAATTTATCTATGGTGTCGCTCTTTATGTCTAAATCTTTAGCCATTTTGATCTTATTTTGATGTATGTTGTCATATGTAGATTAATAACTAGTTTTTAACCATACTATTTTCCAGTTTTCCTCCAAAATTTTGTCCAATTGTGATTTCTTATCCCAGATACTGATGTCTTTGGGTTTGTCAAACAGTAGATTGATGTATTCATTTACTGCAGTTTCTTTTGATTTTTGTCCTAATCCACTGATCCAGTGCTCCATTTCTTAACCATTACCAGGCAATTTTTATGACTGTCACTTTATAGTATAGTTTTACATCTGGTAGAACTAGGAAATATTCTTTTACATTTGTTTCACCAATTACCTTACTATTCTTGACCCGTTGTTGCTTCAGATGAATTTTGTTAATATTTTTTCTAGATTGGTAAAATAGTTATTTGGTAGTTTGATTGGTATGGAAGTGAATAAGTAATTTAATTTAATCAAAATTTTCATTTTTATTATATTAGCTTGACCTAATCATGAAAAATTGACATTTTTCCAATTATTTAGCTCTGACTTTATTTGTGTGAGAAGTGCTTTATAATTGTGTTCATACAGTTTCTGAGTTTATCTTGGGAGGTTGATTCCCAAGTTTTTAATGTTGTCTCTAGTTACTTTAAATGGAATTTCTCTTTCTATTTCTCTTGCTATTGAGCGTTGTTGTTCATTAATAGAAATGCTGATGATTTTTGTTGGTTCATTTTATATCCTGTTACATTTCTGAATTTGTTGTTTCAAGGAATTTTTTAGATTATTTTGTCAGGTCCTCTAAGTATATCATAATATCATCTGCAAAGAGACGAATGCTTCCTCATTTCTAATTCTGATTCTTTCAATTTCTTTTTCTTCTACTATTGCTACAATTAACATTTCTAACACTATATTGAACAGTAAAGGCAATAATGTACATCCTTATTTATTGAAATGCTCCAAGTTTATTCCCATTTCATATATTTGTTAATATTTTGGATAGATACTATTTTAAGGAAACTCCATTTAATCCTAAAGTTTCTAGTGTATTTTATCAAAGACTTTTTAAGCATTTATTGACATAATCATATGCCTTCTGTTGGTATTGCTATTGATATGTTCATTTTTTGAATATTTTTCTAATATTGAACCATCCCTGGTATTATCTTATTTTGATGTATGTTCTGAGATGTAGATCAATAACTAGTTTTTAACCATACTATTTTCCAGTTTTCCTCCAAAATTTTCTCCAATTGGGCATTTTTGATGACTGTCACTTTATAGTATATTTTTATTTATTTATACCTCCTAGTAATAACCTTCTGTAGTCTCATTGTTAAAATTTTATTTAAGATTTTTTGCATCAGGATTCATTAGTGAGATTAGTCTATAATTTTCTTTGTCTGTTTTAGTTCTTCCTTCTTTAGGTATCAGCACCATGTTGGTGTAATAAAAAGAAGTGGGCCGAACTCCTATTTTTTAAAATAGTTTATGTAGAGTAAGAATTAATTATTCCTTAAATATTTGGTAGAATTCAACTGTAATTCCACATTGACCTGGATAATAAAACTTTTAATAACCAAAACACAGCATTTTCACCCATTCAATCACAGTTGATATTCATTTCCATCGTTCCAAAAACAACAATAACAACAACATAACCTGATTTCAGTCTGAGAAGCAGTATTGTCTCACTCATAAAGGAGCAGTATCCACACCTTTTTCCCACATCATTTCACCTTATAAACATGATAAACTTCCAACTCTTAGGACTATCTCTGAAAATAGCAGTGGGGTGAAAAATTCTGAAGTTTGGAACAGTGCTCTGTCCTTCTACCTGGGAACAGAGCACAATTTTAATATAAAATTCAAATAGGCTAGAGAAAAGGAGCAAACCAAAAAAACAAATAAACAAGAACCCTACCATAAGAAACTACATATGGTGATAAGGATATTACAAATTCAGAAAACAAAAATATGAAAACCACCACTAGCAAAGCCTGGCATAACAAAATGTTAACTGGACACAAACCCATAAGAATTCAAGAAAGAGTTGAAGTATGAGGGAAAACTGGGAAAATAAATAAATGTTATGAAAGAAAATTTACAACTTGCCAAAAGAGGAAAAACATATAGGAAAAACATCCTATTTCTGACATGAGCTCAGGATAGAAGGTATCCCTGATCATCTTATTTTTTTTTACTAAAAGGTCTACTCAGAATGTATATATCTATATTTTATTATCTTACAATATACTACCTAGAATACTGTTACAAGAATATTTTTCTTAAAAATTCAGAGTAGAGGGTTTTTTTTTAAATTGAATAATTTGCTATTTATTCATAGCAATCATTGACACCATTGACATTTTGCTTTATGGTAATTCTTTGTTTCTACCTACTCGGGGAAGGATTTTGGTGATGACAGAAGCTTTTAATTAAAATTATTCTAACAGATACTACACTGGAAAGGGGAGGATATATTTTCTAATATAGGTAGAAATTGTAAAGGAAACTAAGATGGAACAACTAGTCAAAAACTGGTATAAATTTAGTGTTGACTTAAATGTAGATTTTTTTTTGCAAATGAAAGTATTTCATCAAACTTCATTATAGATTATTGATGTTTAGACCAACTTTTCTCATTTTGCACACAGTATTAATGAAGTTTCCCTTCTTTACATCCCCAAGTTATCATATTTTTAATGAGTTAATGAACAAGGAGTAGAATGTCCTTCAACTGCTAAAATTTTTAAAAATTGCTAATGATCAGACAGAATAGCATATACGTACATTTAAAATTTTTAATGATCAATTTTCCAATACTTAATAAAGTAGTTGTTTCACTCTGACACAAGTTGATACCCAGTTTCAAATGATAATGTTGTTAAGGCATTGCTTAGTCATTAAGTAGTTCTATTTTCCAAAATTTTCCAAATTTTCACTTCCTAAATAAACTCAGAGATGGAGATCACTCAAACAGGAAATGGAAGAAAAGAATCTAGCAGGTTTTTCTAGTACTTCTAGAACTTCCTGAGGTGGCTGTTCTTCAGCTAATCTGATCTTATTTCAAGAAATGTAACAGCTTCAAACATCTCCCTAAGAGTATAAATTAGTTAGGACAGTGAGGGACAAGATTCTGATCTGATCCTTTCACAAATTCACAGCTACAATTATTGTTTCAAAGTACTTTGAATCAAATGTAAAGTGTTATTGAAGAAACTCACAATTTGATATCAATTATCCGACTGTTAGACAATGAATTTTTTCTCTTTATAAAAATATGACCCCTTTTGTCACTCATTTCTATAATTATTTTTGCATAAAAGATTCTGAAGCAAGTTGAAAACCATTTCCTAAAGAACTAATTTTTATTTTTTCTTTATAGTTATTGAAATATTTAATAACAGTCACAAAAGTATACATTTTTGTCACAAAAACAAAAATATATTCAAAACATACAATATTTATCTTGCCTCAATCAAAAAAAGATTACTTAGGGATTGTTCAGAAATCACTTGTCTTCTAAACAAAATGACATAATATTGCTTTTATAACTTTTTTTGTCATTTATTTTTCTTTTATGTATTTAATACAATCAAATTTAGTAGAAGAAAGCATTAGAATTCTTATCATTTTAAACTTGTAATGCAAGTTAGATTAGGTTATATTAGGGTCCTATATTCAGAGGGAGGAAACAAAAAGTGCAGAAGTTATAAATTAGGTGATATAGCAAATAAAACATGGATTTATAACTGGGAATACCTGAGTTCACATTTTTCTTTGGACATTTATATGTTAATTGACATTTGGAAAGTCACAACAACTTTGACTAAATTTTCTTCTCTATAAATATGAATAATGAGAGCATAGAGCCCAGAGAGTTATGTGGATCAAATAAGTATATATATGGTATTTTGAAAATTCAAAACTCTTTATTTGTCTTATTCATATTTCTATGGCTACAGTGCTGGGCCTGTAGTTAGGAAGACCTGAGTTTCTGACCTCAGATATTTCCTAGATATGTGACCATAGAATAGGCAAGGTCATTTGATATACTTATCTGTTTTTTCAATTTAAAAAAATGGAATAATAATAATAGCAACTTTGAGGTGCTGGTTTTTAACAAAGTTTTAAAAACATTAACATAAATGTGCAAGACATTTCATATGGAAGAATTGAAAATCCAAAGATCTGAAAGATATATAAAGAAGGAAATAAGGTCATTCTAGTCCTTCACTTTTTGAAATATTCCTGTGCCACACACTAATATGACCTATTATCAATATTAATAAATTTTATTAAAATAAATTCTTCTATGTTCACATTGTAAGAAATCAGGACAAATCTTTAGAAATTAAGGAAACAGGATTAATTAATCAATCCTTTGGAAAGAATGTTGAATAAAAAGCATTAAAAGATTTGGGTTTAAATGTAATACTAATAGCTGCATTAACAAGAAGATCTCTTCAAATTTTTGGTCTCAGGTATTCTATGGTACAATAATGGGGTTGTAGTAGTTGTTCTTTATGTTCACTTGTTTAAACTATTGTGAAATTTTAATTGTTGTGGTGAAACATGGGAGTAAACTCTGATGGTAGAATTTGATATACATTTTCTACTTCTTATGCCCATTTTTTTGCTTCAGTTGAATTTCAAGGGAAATCTTTATTAAGTGAATGTGATTTTGCTGACCAAATATGCTTTTCTTCTCTAGCATTACTGAAAGGCATAGAATCTGAAGACTGAGTGAAGGAAGTATGTTGACACTGGTATTTTGAGATACAGCTAATACAAGTCTTTTTTTATTTTGTCTAATGACATTAAGGAAAATTATTTTTTAAGGCTTCTTTAAATTACACTTTAAAATTCTGTACTTGATGCAAGAAAAATATGTTGTAACCTTTCCTCCTTCTATATTTAAGTGAAGAAGTCACATGTTAGGTTTGAGAATCATATATCATATTCACGTAATTTGTATGCATAATCAAGGCCAAATCTGGGAACAATAAACTCTTGGTTACTATGAAAGTTATTTTACTATACATGAATTTAGCAACTCTTACCACAAGTCAGGGGAAACAAACAACTTTATCTTTATAAAAATGGATGACAGGAAGATAGATATTTGTAATCAATAGCATATATTATGGGATTTGCCTTGAATTTTGGATGTTTGTAATTAAAGAGTTCATACTCTCTTGATCTTTTTGTAAGAATGGCTCTCCAAGATCCACTTGGGAAGGAATAAAAAGGAGTCAGACTGCCGTCATGAGATGGAGCATCATTTTGAAGAGCACTTCCTTTCCACTGACATTTGCATGATAAGTTAGTGCTCAGATTCCACCAGCTTGATTGAACACATTGCATTTTGCTAAGAACAGCATGTCAGCCAGCCCAGTCAGCATCCATATGCATCTGGGAAAACTGCAGCTCTCTGAGAATTAGACCATGGGACAGGAGACAAGAAAAGCTTTGTCAGCTGTCACTTAGGCAGTTTCCTCAACTCTCAATTTGCCAGATGATGAAAGGAAAAAAAAGTGGCTGGTAGTCATATCAGGATTTCAATATCCCTCCTTGTGCACCAGTTGGTTCTAAGGGTAAGAGACACTAAAAAGAAGAATAGGGGAAAAAAACGAATAATCAATATTTCCATCTCCTTCGAAAGAGGGGAAAAATCTATTAGACAGTCAGAAGGCAACTGTGGCACATACCAATGTTAATTGGACATGAATCATTCAATAGGAGATCATTTTCTGAAATGTCACCCAGGCAAATAGTGACAATAATGTGACAACGGATTAACAGCATATCTGCAACAAATTAGTGCCCTTAGGTATGATCTAGACAATTCAGAAAACTTCAGTTTCCCAGATAATTGAGAAATCTTATTTTGCTCAATAAGAGCAGTGACATAGGTCATGGCATAAAGTGCTGGGCCTAAATCAGGAACACTCTTTTTATATGAATTTATATCTAGTCTCAGATATTTGCTAACTGTGTGACCTTGGCTATGTCACTTCTCCCTGATTACTTCAATTTTCTCATCTGTAAAATAAGTTGAAGAAGGAAATGACAGAGAGGATCTTTTCCTGAGAAAATACCAAAAGGTGTCAAAAAGTGTCAGATATAAATGAAAGACAAAAACAATTTTTCTCAGTAGAAATATAAAAATTAGTATTTATTCACCTTGAATTCAGGGTTCATTTCTAAACCTGTATCTACCAAACCCTATGGTTCTTTAATGTTTGAACCTTTAACTAATTTTATGCAGGTGTTATACTGCTGATTTCTTCCATGATTGCATATAGGAGATGTTATTATTTGTTGTCTATATTTAAAAGCATATAATTCATTTACGGTCCCTACTTGATTTATTATATATATATATATATATATATATATATATATATATATATATGAAATAAACTGAGCTACTTACTAATTTATCAAATTAAGGGGGATTCTAAAGTGGGAAATGAACATTATTCTATATTCCAGAATATGTCAACCTCAATACAAGTTTCCTTGTACTTGATGTGAACTCAGGATTAACAATAAAATTGATTCTTTCATTGTGCTAGCTAGCTAAAATTTAGTAATGCAGATAATGTAAAATGTTAAAGTCATTTAAATTGAAGGTGTCCTTAAGAAGGCCCTTAGGGGGTGATGTGTGTTAATGGTGGCAGATTCAGACCCTATAATGTAAGTGTTATTATGATCAGGGGGGACTTTCTACACCCTTCAAATAATACCACATTGCTTGCTTTGCATATGCATATTGCTTTCTCTACCTGAGAGTCAAACCAATTTTTCTTTACATCTTTATTTTTGTAACTACTGCTTATCTTTTTGCTGCCTTGAAACAGATCATATAACCTCAAGAGACTAATATTAATTTTCTTTAAAAGGAAGATTATTATTCCCTTATCTTTTCTATTAAAAAGATTAGCAAATACATTCATTTAGAAGAATAACTTTCTAAGATATAAGAATAACTATCAATCAAGTAAAAACTCAAATGGATACAATCAAGAACCTAGTCTCAAATCCACTTAAATTTATTAGAATTCAGTTATCCTTTATAAGAGCTAAGTAATAAGGATTATTCACCAAACTAAAAATAATAATTTAATCAATCATTAATATAATTAGGGGCTGCTAGGTGGTGCAGTGTATATAGCACTGGTCCTGGAATCAGGAGTACCTGAGTTCAAATCTGGTCTCAGACACTTAATAATTACCTAGCTTTGTGGCCTTGGACAAGCCACTTAACCCCATTGCCTTGCAAAAACTTAAGAAAACAAATACATACATACATACATACATACATATATATATATATATAAATATATATACACACATACACACACACACACACACACACACACACACACACATATATATATATATATATATATATATATATATATATATATATGTCATTACTTCCTTAAAAGTTCAGCAAAGATATTGTTTCTTACTTAGGGCTTTTCCTTATACCTCTTCCTACCTTTCTAGTTTTATTGTCCACCCCCTTACGCTGCTATTTATTAACATATAAATATATATATATACATTTTATTTACTTATATGTCTAGACAGTTCTTCTGATAAAGTAAATGATTCTTAAATGTTTCTTCAATTGTATTAAGTATGCAGATGAACTAAATATAACAGAAAGCCAGAATGTATTTTATCTGGGCATAGAATAGGCAAAAATTATATACAAATATAATGATTATACTGAAATTATATTATATGGCTAGAGAAAGAGGAATTTCATTGACACAGCTGTGGCATTTATAATACTTTCCCTAAGTCAAATTGAATAGACCAAATATAGCAAAAACAATCAATAAACTGGGTTTAGGATACTTGAATTCTTGTCTTGACTATCACCATTTAGTGGAGTCTTTGGGAAAGACACATTATCTTTCCATAATTCTGTTTCCCTACTATTAAAATGAGGGAGTCATTCTAGCTAATCTATAAGATCCAGTCTTAACAATTCCCCTCAGTGACTCCAGGTAAAGTAAAACATATCTGTTCTATAGAGCTAAGATGTCAATATTTGTAATTGTAATTTTCATATTTGGTCCTACCAAGGTCCAAGATTCTATAATGAAAGCTCCACAGAAAAACAGTGATGGAAATGTATACTTTTTGTTCTTCCTTATCACTTTCAGGTCCCATTCAAATATACCAAGGGGGACCAAACTTAATGTCTACTATGTAGCCATTAGATGTACCAAAATACAAAGCAGATAAAGTAGGGAACACAAGTATAGATAAGATGTTTTTCCCACTTTAAAGAATTTACCAGGAAGGCAAAACAAAATATGCACTTAAACATACTTAAAGAACTACAATAAAAGTTTATTTTTGGACTTTAGGATAGGCACAAAGCTGCCTATTTAATAATTGTGAAATAAACTTCCTCTTGCCTATTTCTGGGGAACATATATTTTTTGATTTATAAGCCCTCAATAGATAATGTAGTAATGTTAGTATATCTTCACATCCAGTTCTGGCTCTATATTCAAGTTCTTCCAATTATCAAAAGCTAGCAGTGAGTGAACATGATTATTAGAAATCAGGGAAAGCAAACTGAGTCATTTAGGAAGCCCTGGAAATTAACTAATCACTCCCCAAATAATCACTCCCAAAATATTCAATGTAGCCTTACATGAACATGTATAAAGTTCATTCCTCTAAATTATGTTATTTTTGCATTACCCAACCTTAGTTTTCCTGAACTTCGAGCACATACCAACCAACACTATCTCATAAGTGTTTAATTTGTCATCTTTTTGACCTCCTGTTAGCAGATATCTTTTTCTAGTCCCCCTATCAAGGAAGTCTTTAACTCATAGATAAAGAAGGGAATGCTAACATGCACTTAGTGGCAGCTAGATAACACAATAAATAATGTCAGGAAGACCTGAGTTCAAATTTCAACACTTTAACCTCTGCCTGTCTCAGCTCCCTCATCTGTAAAATAAGTAAAATAAGAGCACCTACTGACAGGTGATATCTTATCTTGCATGTGAATTGAATTTTAATCTGATATTTACACAAAGTAATCAACCTTATTCTCTTCTAGAGTTAAGAAAGACCAGCAGCAAGGCAAAAGACAGCATAACTGGCAATGACTGGTGATATTGACCCTTGCTCTAAATACTTCATGGTGTCAGTTTTAGCTCTTTGCAGCACTATGCACCATGAGAAATGGGGTATAAGATGTCGTCTAATTTAATCTTTTTGTTATCTAAATGAAAAAAAACTGAGATCTAGAAATGTTAATTTATTCACTCAGGTTTTATTCTTATGACTTTCGGGAACCAGGAACAGATAGTTGAAGAGTTCAAGTTTAGGAAACTTTCTCCTTAAATAAACATAATAGATGCAGTTTTTTAAAGAGATGCTAACAAAATTCTTAAAACAGCATCAGTATATAGGCTAATGTTCAGTATAAAGCATTTTCCAGACAGTAGGCTCTGACCCTGGTGTTCAGGGTGGTTCTTAGACTCATATAGCCCAAGCTCCAGTTGTAGCCACACCTGCAGCCACAATTGCCCTGCAATCTCCTCACCACAGCATTGACATGTCTCTTTCCAGCAAACTGACCCTGGACAAAGTGGACCAGGGTGGGAAGAGAAGGGTCAGCATGAGGCTGGATTTTATTGTTCCCATGAAGAAAACGGAGATAACCAACAATCAGAGAATCAAGGTGGCGGTTCCTAACATCAATTACTACTTGGACAACAGAGCCAAGTTCCTTGTTCTGATGAGTCACTTAGGCTGACCAGATGGTATCTCCAAGCCTGACAAATTCTCCTTACAGAGCCCAAATTTTTGCTGGCAAAGATATTCTGTTCCCAAAGGATTGAGAGGGCCCCAAAATGAGAACGATTATACTAACTCACTGATGGTTCTATCATTTTGCTAAAGAATCTGTGCTTTCCATGTAGAAGATGAAGGAGAAAGCAGAAATACTTCTGGGAACTAGATTAAAGCTGAGGCAGTCAAAGAGGACTTTCAGACAAGGTTGGTATAGTTCACCATACCCACAGCTTCAGGGTTGGAATGAATCCTCACCAAGAGACATCTAGTGAAAGGAACTGACTTTTTTTGTCGGCACAGAGAGGCCTTTTCTGGCCATCTTGGGCAGATGTTGACAAAAATCCAGTTGAAGCACAATATACTAGACAAAGTCAATGGGATATGCATTGAAGGTGGGAGAAATGCAAAAACAGGGAGATTGAAACTTTTCTTTATATTAAAAAGGGGCCAAGATTGTTAAAGGACTGATGGCCAAGGTTGAGAAGGATGACATCAAGATCACTTTGACAGTTGCTTTTGTCATAGCAGAGAAGTTTAATGAAAATGCTAAGACAGGCCAAATCACATTGGCCTCTGGCATTCCTGCTAGATAGATGGATTTGGACTGTGACCCCAAGAGCATCAAGAAATACATAGAGACTGTGGTCTGGGTCAAACAGCTTGTGTAAAATGGACCCATTGGAGTATGTGAATGTGAAGCCTTTGCTCAGAGAACCAGAGTCAAAGAACAAAGTGGAGGCCAACACGAGGGGTTGTATCACCATGGTAGGTGGTGGTGATACTGCAACTTGCTGAGTCAAATGGAATACGGAGGGCAAAGTCAGCCATGTATATTTTTATATTATTCTTTGGCTGACCTACAATTTTGATTCTTTCTGAAAAAAGATTGGAATAAGATTGCAATAAGAATGTAAAAATGAATTTAATAGGCAAGACAGTGAGAATTTTGAAAGCAAAAATATATTAGTACTCAGACAATTTTAACTATATTTTATTATTTTTATCATTAAATTTATCAAATTAAGTTCATTTATATTAATCTAATTATATAATTTAAAATATTCTCTAGAATTAATAAATGAAAAGGTCAGGCTTTCTGAGCAATATAACATATGGGTTTGGAATATTATTGTCAAGGAACTCATCCTATAATGACAAAATAGTTATGGAGCCTCTCAGCACTTAGACTGAATTGATTTCTGACAACTCTACTGTTGGCCATTAGAACTGTTCTTGAAGAAGTTTCTCTTTGGTAAAAACCTGCTGGATCTTAAACTTCAAATTCATAGTGATATCACAATGCAAAAATCTAGTAAGTTTATTGAGAACATACTGACACCAGAGAGAGAGAGAGAGAGAGAGAGAGAGAGAGAGAGAGAGAGTAAATAATAGTTAAAAAGATTGAGTGAGAGAAAGCAAGTGAAAAAATAGGAATCACACTCATTTATAAAATTTAATTTCTATTTAGGTTCTATCTTGAGATTAAATTTTAGTTTTTCTTTGTATCTTGAAATACAAACAGATTCTGAGATATACAGAGCGCTTAATGAAAAACCTTTGCCAATCAATAGCAATTATTATATAATTATAACAACAATAATATATACAACAATATAGTAATAACAAAAATAAAAATAATATCTTAAATCAAAGAGCAAATTACTTGAGACAGAATATCAAGGCAAATAAAAGTGAGAAATCAAGTAAAGGAAATGAGTCTCAACATCCACACAAAATGTGAAGGGATTTTGCCACCAGAGGGCACAGCTTGCTTCTTCCACATGCACATTCATTTCCCAGGCACATTCATCCAACAGTTCCCCATTGTATCAGGCTTCTCTGGTTTTGCAATTCCTTAAAATTCCATGACTTATCTCCTTTTAAACATCTGAGGAGCATAACAAGATGTGGGACTCCTGGATGGCATCATTGCAAATTCAATGTCGAAACTGTTTTTTCTTGTTTCTTAGCCCAATAATGAAATCTACCATATTAGGTATACATTTCATGGATGTTCAGTCCATAGGACTCCAATAAGACATTATGGGAAATAGAAAACTAGGAAATACAGTCCCAGGTTGACTTATTTCGGAAATGAAACATAGCATCAAGAAGAATGATTTCTTACTGAATATATCTGCTACTTCAGGAACATGAAAGCAAAAACCACAAAATTTCCTTTGAGTCAGATAATCTTTGCTATCTTTCAATGATTCCACTTATTGGCAATAAATAATTTCTTTAAAAGACTTTTGTTATTCATTAATATGTTCGATTCTATGTTTCACATCAAAAAATTCATAACAATCTGCACTCCCAGATGTAGAGAAGAGAAAACTCTTTCTCTATTGACTCTCTAATAGCAACTATGCTTACACAGCTGGAAAATCAGTCATCCATTGTCCTTAGCCACATTTCCCACTGTGAGACTTCAGGAATAAGTCAGCCAAATAATATTTCCACCACTACCAATGACACACTCAGAATATTTTGAAAAAAAAACTGTCCCTAAGAAAGATGAAGAAGTGAGCAAGTATTTCCTCTTTCTGTCCTTCCTTAACTGTGAGACGAATTCCATTCTAACATTTCCAACTTATATTTGTGTTATACAATTTAGCACTTTTGTAGCAACCAGGTTATTAATTACTTCTCTTCTTTGTATTCTTTGAGTAATGTATTTAAAACAGTCTTTGTTGTACCACTCCAGCCCCATTAGAAAGAAAATGCCCACCCCCCCAAAAAAAAACAAGGAAAAAAAGAACCAAAAAAAGAATGATCTGTGTTGTCTTAAATGCTAAATGAATGCCAAAAGGAACTGATAGGCTTCATTCCTTGATTCTAAAAGGGTCTTTTCACTACAAGTGGAGACCAGGAATAGGGCATAGGACGTCAATTTTGCCAAACTGTTCCCATTCCTCGAACATCATAACAGTTATTATTTAATGTTTAGGTTTCAGTACTGCCTTTCTCCAACATTTATTCAAATTGTTGGATTATACTTAGGATACTATTGAATTATACTTAGGATATGATTGAAGCTGGGAGAGGAATGGCAACAGAATTAAGACTTAGAGAGGACTTCTATTTGATTTCATAAGAGAATAAATGAATGTTCCTTTACCTTCAACCTTGCTTCAGTAGCATAATGCAAGAGAATACTGTATGCGAGTAAAAACTTTTAGCCAATGTAAATCTTTCTATAGTAGAATTTCTAACCTGCATATGAAAATAAAAGATAGAAAAGATAGAAGTTACAGCAGTAAAGGACAAAACATTTGGAGGATGTTTTGTGAATCTGTGTGTGTGTTTGCTTATCTGTATTTGCTATTTTGAAGCACATTTGTAAAAAGTGAAATATTCTCCAAGAAAAATCTTGCTTTTACAAACCACTAAATCTTTTTTATTAATTTACTTTCATTTATGTTTATATGCATATTTCCAAGTTACAAAGTTTCCCTCCACTCCTCCTATCAGTTGGGAACAGTCACATTAGCATTTTACCCACATATTTTGTTAAACATATTTACAAATTAGTAATTTTTGGAATGAGGGATTGGGATTAAGGGAAAGAGATACATAAGAGATAATTTTCATAAAGTGATCATCAGACTCAGTAGGGGTGTTATTTTTTTTCTGTGTTTTGTTTTCTTTTCTTTTTCTTCCTCTGGTTGAATGTAGAGGGCCAGCCCCAGGGAGTGATATTCACATATATTTGGTGACTTTTTCCATCAAAGATATGTATAGATTATTGCTCATTGTATGGATCTGTTGGCTCACCAGTGAACCCTGACCTAGAATAACCTGTGGCTCCAGAAGTGGTTGTAAACGGTTTCTTTGATAGAGAAGTATGCAGATTTCTAAGAACAAATATTGTAAATTTACCCAGGAAATTTTAAAACTGAGTCTCCTTTAACTGGTCATTCCTGAGATAAGTTTTTGCTATAAAAAGTCTGTTTCCAAAAATAAAGTTGGTAGTTTTTCACTCCCAACCTTTTGTGTTTGGATATGTTTGTCTACCCAACCTGACTCTCAGAAATTTATGTCCAGATCCACACCAGAGCTATTGCGGGCGATAGCTGGTGCCTGAACAGGGAGTGATGACGGACTGACAGATGGACAAATCTACAGACAGACAGCCGGACCTGGCGGGGAATAAATCTTGAAAGGAAAGATAAAGTCTGGATACCTGCAAGTCAAAAGAGAGTTCATAAAGGCACAGCAGGTAATTGAGGTAAATAATTTTTTTTCATCAGGTCTAAAGCAGAGAGCATTAAAATGGGACAGGGACAGACCAAGGATAGAGGATAGTTTTGAAAGTGCTAAAGCAGATAGTTAAAGAAAGAGGCTTGTTAATAACAACAAAACAAGTGAAAGAATTTGTTGAATGTGTGCAAAGCTGTTGTCCTTGGTCTCCAGAAAGAGTATTAAGTATTGAAAAATGGGAAACTGTGGGGAAACAGATGAGTGACCATTTTAAACAGGACAGTCAGGAGGCATTCCCTATAGGAGTCTTATCATTGGGGAATATTTTAAAAATCTACCTGACTCCACCTGGAGATGTTCCTTTGGCTCTGAATATATTAAAGGTTGATGTAGATGTTGAAACTATTCAGCAGGAAGATAAGAGAAAAAAGAGTGGTGGGTTTTACCTCCAATGTCACCTCCAGACCTGTGCCTGCCTCCAGGTGGAAGGAGGGGTGGAGGCCAAGGCTCCTACTTTAGGAACTTGTACTGGAGAGTCTCCAGGATGCTGCAGCGGCTGCTGCTCCTGGACTTCAGGTGGTAGTGGCTCCCCAGCCAGCATCACCTCCTCCTAACTCATATAATAACTCATCTTCTGCCCTTTTATGGTCTAAAAAAGAAAATGTTACCAAAGATAAGGCGCATATGAATATTGTTCAAATAGCCCCTCGAAAAGCAATAGATAAGGGAGAAAAGATTCCATGGGACATGAGAGAGTCATTGTTCTCTTTTCTAGTACTTGAGAGACTTGATCCAAAGATTCCAGGAATTGTTTTGAGAAAATACAATAATTTAGATTTTAAAACATTTAGAGAATTAAAATCAACAACCAGCACATATGATAACACCAGTCCATATGTTATGAATAAAATAGAAATACTAGGTAGACAAATTTTAGCCCCGGAAGATTGGACCACAATTGTAAAAACTACTCTTATTCTAGGAGATTACTTAATATGGAAAACTGAATTCTTTGAGAATTGTAATAGGCTAAAATGGAAGCAGCAGGGTTAAGATTAATATTTGAAATGCTCTCTAGCACTGGCCCATGGGCAGGAGTAAATAATCAAATTGGGTATAGTTTATAGGCATGGCTAAAACTGCCTGGAAAAAAAAAAAGGAGGCAATGGGAGTGAGGGATCAGACAGCTTGTTAGCTCATGGCCCACTTATCTAGATCTTGAAATTAACTGAGAGAGGAATTAAAAACAAGCATTAGATAAGAGAGAGAATTGTTTCATGAAGATTTGATAAAATAAAATAAAATGTGAAAATTTTAAAAATACTATTTAATTTCAAAATGACAAGATAATCAGGTTCATTTTAAAACACATAATTTGATTATTACAAAAAATAATGGGATGATTGAGGATTTAAAAAAAAAAGAGAGACTATTCTCCTAGAAAAGTTTTAGGGCTGTTGAAGTTATTTGTTTTACTCTAAGCTGACAGGGGACAGGAAATATTCCAATGAGGCTGAGGGATTTTTGAGTGACTGTTTGCCTTCTCAAAAGTTATAGTTATTTATGGCTAAAATCAAGAAGTGTTAGATATCAAAACCTTTGAATGGAAAAATGTATTGTGAAAAATGGAAGGTGCTCTGCATTTTTCCTCTGGTTTCTTGGAAGATTTGCCACCTTTGGTGGTGTTATCCTGTTGATTTTTTTGTCTTTGTGTAATGTTTAGACCCTCTAGTGTGAGAGCAGAGTGAGGCTTCCCCAGATTTTAGGGGCCTCTGGTTCTAGATGCTCTGACTCCATTTGTGTGTCTATATGTGGTTGCTTTAAAATACAGTCAGAAAGAAGCTTTCAGCTGTCTCTCAGGCCTGCTGTTCTCTGTGTTCTGATTGGCCATTCTTCTTTCCATTCTCTCTTTTAGATCTTTTTCTCCAAAATTCATGATTGGCACCAAAAAAGGAGATTTTCCTGAGAATCATGTTGTTTTTGGAGGAGAAGGGTTTCTATTATTTTCTCTTATTTTCTATTGTCTCTTTTTGGGTCTGATAGACTAATAGAATTTTATTTACTGATTTGGCAAATTATAATTATAAAGGACCTAGGAGAAATTGAAATTGTCCCTAAAATTATTATTTTGGACTGGTATTAATTAGCATGTTAAATATATATATATATATATATATATATATATATATATATATATATATACATATAAATGTGGGGGTGTGAGAAAGGAATGATAAACAGTAAAGGCAAATAATTAGTGCACACTATCTTTATATCTCAAAATGTGAAGAATCTCCAATTCCCAGAACATCATTTTGTTAATGAGGATAGAAGGCTCTTTTAAGTTGGAGCATTGAGAAGTTAGAATAGAAATGATACAGATAAGAAGGATTTGAAAACTTTTATATCTTGAAAAGGAAAATAATTAAAAGTAATTTTGAATATGAGTTTGGAATTTATAAGATTATTAAGAGAACTTTAAAGAAAATCTTGTAATCATAAAAAGGGATTATAGAAACATCTGGTCTCAAGAAATTTTTATGTATTACAGAATTTTAGGGAGTAAAGGGAATATACATTAAATTAAAATGTGATATGTAGAATTAGTAAACTTTGTATAAGAACAGATTCAGACAATCTTTTGAAATTTGAATATTGTGTTAAAGTAACAAATAATGGATGAATTGAAGTATCATCCATCACCTTTGTAATGATTTGTTATAAGAAAACTGGAGAATACCTTGCCAACAAGGTTATATTTCTTGAAGTCTTTTGGCTCAGAGATTGTGAAAAGCTGTGCTCTTGCATCTATTGTTTCTTAAAGGCAATATTTATATGTAAGATCAAAGTAACTTATTTAATATCTGTTATTTAAGAAGAAATTATATATATATACATATATATATACACATATATATGTATATATATGTGTGTGTGTATATATATATATATAAAACTACATTGGATTTTTTGAAATTATGTGTATAAAACTAAATTCATAGAGAATATTATTTTCTTTTTGAAAACAGAGTATTTGAACAAGAGGAAAATAAACTTACAAAACAGAGATGTGAAAGAAATTTATGTCTAACAGATATTTAGTTATAAGGTTACCTTTAAGAAAATAATATGTCAGCATGGAAACATGCTTCATGTAGGTTAAGAATTTAATGTTTAAATTTAAAGAAGCAAAAATGGTCAACTTAGAAGTTGCTTAACTGCAATTACTTCCAATAATATTGAATAAATGTGAGAGGCTTTGAAAAATGATTGAGAGATTGAAAATTATGTAACCCATAGTTAGGTAATTTACTGATAAGCAAGATGTTGAAAAGTTATATGATCTAGTTTTATCAATATAAGTTATTTTACTGTAATGATGTCAAAGCATGGAGTTAATGATTCATTGCTCTGTAGAGATAATAAGGGAAAATATCTGAAATTATGACACTCTAGGTTTCCTGAACTTTTTAAACAATGTGATGGACCTTATTCTAGACCTGTAGGTCCAAGCATAAATGCAATTAAAAAAAATTACAAACTCCTTTTTAATCAAAAGAAAGGAATGATTTATATGCCCAATTAATGATATTATTAGAACAATCACAAATCCTTAACATTTTTACAGATAGTAAGTATAGTTATCATGTGGTCAGATACATAGAAACAGCTTTTATTAAGCATAGAACTGATGAAGAATTATGTCAACTCTTCAAAGATTTACAAGAAGTTATAAGAGATATATATAATCTTTGTGTTGATTGAATACATATATTCCCATACTGGATTGCCGGGGCTCATATATGAAGGCAATTATAGGGCTGATCAATTAACCCTTCCACTTCTCATAAGCTTAGTAGAAGAGCAAGATAGTTAGTCTCATGAAAAATTTCACTAGAATGCTTCTTTAATAAGGAAAGAATTTAACATCACCAGAGAGGAAGCAAGGAATAAAGTAATATCCTGTCAACTATGCATTCCATATTTACCTACCTCTCCAAATTATTCTAAGAATCCTAGAGGCCAAGTTCCTAATGAATTGTAGCAGATAGATGTGACTCATTATACATCTTTTGGAAAAATGAAATTCATTCATGTTACTTGGTTCATGTGCAATGGCAACAGCACAAAGTTCAGCAGCTACACAATGTATAATTGATCATTTACTCCATTGTTTTGCTATTGCAGGGATACCAAAATCCATAAAAACAGATAATGGCCCTGGTTATACTTCTATGGCATTTAAACAATTCTGCCTATATTACAATATAAAACACAGGTTTTCGCTATAACCCCACTGGTCTAGATTTAGTAGAAAGAAAACATAAACATTTTAGGAGATTACTAGAAGTTCAAAAGAAGAATTTATAGGGACAAAGGAGAAACAAGAAAGGAGAGTAAATCTTGCCTTATATATCATGAATTTTTAAACATTGAATGATAAGCGATTAACACCTGCAGAAAGATTTTTTAAGGATATGGAACATGAAGAGAAGGGCATGTTTACATAGAAGGATCCTAAGACATCAACAATGAAAATGACTGGATGCATTATTAAACTGGGGTAGAGGGTATACTTCTGTTTTGTCCACAGATGGAGAAACTGTCTGGGTATCAGAAAGAAACATCAGACCATGCAGACCAAATGAATCAAGTAATACAGAAAATGAATAATTTACACTTAAGAAATTGAAAAGGAAAAATGAGAAGAGAATAAATCATGGACTTATGGGACAATTTATGACTCATGAACAATTTGTGAATTGTAAAAGGAATTGAATATCAGTCTTAAGTTCAAAACCTTCCATGGATCACTGCTCTACAATGAAGAGAGAGTATGGCTGAAATTGTATTAATTGGAAAAAATGCAGATTATTTGGGATATAACAAAGTTCCTACTGGAGATATCAAAGAAGAGAAGCTGAGAAGAAAATTTAGGCATAATTTCTCTTGTTTAAATATTGTGACACCTATATGTTTTTGTAAAATGTTTATTGTTGAACCATGTATTAAACTAAGTAAAATTAAACATTCAACTCATCCAAATATTTATAACATGGGAGCATTTAGGACTTTAGAAATATCAGGAATTCCATTTGTAGAAAGTATTGAAGGAAAAAGAAGATAATTCCTACAGAATCTCCTTGTTTAAATTTACATGCTTGGAATTTCCAAAATGAATATTTTCTACCTTGGGCTGCCTGTCATACTCCAAATAGAAGAATTTATGACCATTCTATTTTGCTACAGGTGTGGAATTCTCCTGATAGAGTTGTTCCATGGGGTATTCCAGGCTATATTAAACCAATTATATACCCAGAAATAGGGTTAGCTAATTCAGAGATATGGAAGGCTATGGCAGCTATAGATGACACAAAGTATATACAATGGAATAAGATACTACACAAAATATCTTATGCAGAAAAGAAATTGTCTGTGACTGAATGCACAGGACAAGATATTGCCTTCATGATAGGATCTTTAAAAGATGTCAATATTATCGGAGATAAAAGGTGGATATAATGTTAACTGTTACAATTGCACTATTCAAGAATGTATAAATAAGGAAGTGGAGGATGATGATGTTGTTTTCATGATAAGAAAACTAAAATTTGCTATAATACCCACCAAGGTAGAAGGCTGGTATATTTCTCCTGCTGATAAGTTCTTAGAAAAAACATTAAAGAGAATTAGGCAGAAGAGATGTGTTAGTTGCATTGTGTATTGTAGCAGCCATTATAGCACTACTTTGGTGATTATTTCTGTACAAGTAGGGAATAAAGAAAAAAATGGATGCTAAATATATTCAAGAATTATCAGAAAATGCTCTGGAGAGAAATAATGAAGATCTTTTCATTTTATTAATACATTACAAACCTCTATAATGAACTCAAGGGTCAATTTCAATGTGATTATAGATTTTCTGCTATTTATGTTACACCTTTAAAACATAATACTTCACTAATTCCATGGGATAACATAAAGGTTATTTCAATGTAATATGGTATAATGATTCTATAACTATGGATATGAATCAGTTGCATAAAATTGTTAATGATATTGCATTGGCACCTACAATGGAAATGGATTCAGGTGCTGATAGTTTATTTAACTTTGTTAATAGGTTTCATTCTTTTCATTTTATGAACCTGTTAGTGAGCATGCTTCCTGGTATCTTTGCATCATTGTTGATATTGTGTATTATACCCAATTGTATTAAATGTCTTTTGTCAGTGGGAAAAAACATAGATGTCCTAATACACCACCTGAAACTTCAGCATGCCTAAGATGGGGGAATCTGTACAGGGCCAGCCCCAGGGAGTGATATTCTCATATACTTGGTGACTTTTTCCATCAAAGATATATGTGCATTATTGCTCATTGTATGGATCCATTGCCTCACCAGTGAACACTGACCTAGAATAACTTGTGACTCCAGAAGTGATTGTAAAAGGTTTCTTTGATAAAGAAGCATGCATATTTCTGAGAAAAAATATTGTAAATTTACCCAAGAAATTGCAAAACTGGGTCTCCTTTAAACAGTCATTCCTGAGACAAGTTTTTGTTATAAAAAGTCTGTTTCCAAAAATAGAAGATTTTCACTTCCTAACCTTTTGTGTTTGGATATGTTTGTCTACCCGACCTGACTCTCAGACACTCATGTCCAGATCCTCACCAGAGCTATTGCAGGCGATAGTTGGGGATAATATAATCCATAATATGTCAAATATAGGTTTTCTAACTCTCTGGACTGAGGAAAGGGGTTGCTTCAATCAAGGTTGTTCATTTCATAATGTTGATGTGTAAATTTTTCACTTGGCTCTACTCCCTTTGCTTAGCATCAGATTGTTTCTTATAGAATAATAATCATTCATAATATTCATATACCATAACTTGTTTAGCCATTTCTCAATTGATGGGCATCTCCTCAATTTCCAGTTCTTTGCCACTACAAAAAAAGAGATGCTATGAATATTTTGGAACATGTAGGACTTTTTTTCCATTTTTTACAGTTTTTTCCTGGATATAGGGCTAGAATTGGAATTGCTGGGTCAAAGTGTATAAACAGCTTTATTGATCTTTGGGCATAGTTCCATATTGCTCTCCAGAAAGGCTGTATCCATTCACAGCTCCACCAGCAATGCATCAATATCTAAGACTTCCCACAAACTCTCCAACATTGGTCATTTTCGCTTTTTTCTCATCTGGGCTAAGCTAATAGGGGTGAGATGACACCTCATTGTTGTTTTAGTTTACATTTCTCTAATCAAAAGTGATTTGGAGTATTTTTTCCTCTGCTTATATATAATTTTACTTTCTTCATTTGAAAACTGTCTGTTCATATTGTTTGACCATTTGTCCATTAGGGAATGACTTGTGATCTTATAAATTTGATGCAATCTCTTTATATTTTAGAAAGGAGACCTTTGTCAGTGATCCTGGTCACAAAGATTGTTTCCCAGCTTTCTGCTTTTCTTCTGATTTTGGCAGCATTGATTTTATTAGTGCAAATACATTTTAATTTAATATAGTTAGAATCATTCATTTTTCAGTTTATAATGGGCTTTAATTCTTGCTTGGTCATAAATTTATCCCTTTTCCATAGATCAGATATAGAATTTTTTGCTCTATTAATTTATCTAAGGTATCACTCTTGATGTCTAAATCTTCTACCCATTTTGACCTTATTTTGGTATAGGGTGTGACATGTGGATCTTTGCCTTTTTTTGCCATACTGTTTTCTCAACAATTTTTGACAAAAAGTGAGACAAACCACTAAATTTGATAAATAATTACTCCCCGATGAGAATATTTATGGTTCTGCTGTGTGGTTATTAGGACATTTACATAGTAGTCAACTAATTGTATATGTCTGTGATGATACCATCCAATTTCCCTGAATCCTCTACTTCCCTACAGATGGGAACAAAATATTTTGGCTTACTGGTAAATTCTTACTTTTTTTTTCACTGTGATTGCCTTTTCTTTGTTTTCAGAGTTGATATCTTGCAAGTTTGAGGAAGAAATGAAATTTATTTCCCTTTTCTACTTTATTCCACTTCTCATAAATTATATAGAACCATTTTAATGTCCTTTTTCATTCATTTCATTAATTTATTTATTATTTTTAATGATCACTGCTTAGCTCTAAAGTTACTACATATGTTTTGATAAAATAACAAAAGGAAAAATCATAATAACTTTATCTTTTAAATTTTTTTTTGCAAGACAAATGGGGTTAAGTGACTTGCCACACAGCTAGGTAATTAAGTGACTGAGGCAGGATTTGAACTCAGGTATTCCTGACTCCAGGACCATTGCTCTATCCACTGTGCCATCGAGCTGCCCCCATAATAACTTTATCTTGATAGAACAAACTAGATATAATTCTTTTCACTTATTTTCCCTTTCTTGTCTGAATGAGTTTCCAATTTAAGATTTTCTTTTTAAGGGGCAACTAGGTAGTACAGTGGATAAAGCACTGGCCCTGGAGTCAGCAGTACCTGGGTTCAAATCCAGTCTCAGAAGCCACTTAATCCCATTGCCTTGCAAAAGAGAGAGAGAGAGAGAGAGAGAGAGAGAGAGAGAGAGAGAGAGAGAGATTTTCTTTTTAAAGTCAAAGCAAACTGAAAATTGACCTGGTTTTCTATCTCATTCATCATTGGAACCCACCTTCATGAACAGAAGGAAGAAACTATAAATTCCTTATTTAATTATATACCTCACCCCTTAATGCCAGAAGGAACAATACCCAGAGGCCAGCAGCACTTAATGATAAACACTCTCTTGGATTAAGGATATTTTATGCACAGCTCAAAGTTGTCTGTGTTATTAAGTTCTTTCCTTGCTCCATGCAGTAGAATATAGGCTACTTAATTTTTTAGAATTTTATTTATTTAAGGTAATGGGCTTAAGAAAGATTTGTCCAAGGTTACAAAGCTAGGCAATTATTAAGTGGCTGAGATGAGATTTGAACTCGGGTCCTCCTGACTCCAGGACCAGGGCTCTATTCACTGTGCCACCTAGCTGCCCCCCCCCAGCTATTTAAATTTTTATTCTCTTAACTTATTTTATCCTATCCAAATCTACCTAATTCAAGTCTTGGGTTCTTCATTGTCTTATGAAGGAGGCTGGTTTGATATTCCTTTACCGTGAATAACAATATCCAGAATATCCAGAATACAAACCATTCTTATTTTGCTATTTACTCACATTTTAACTTGCATAACTTTCTTACTGCCCCATTTGTATGAGACTGGGGAGCAAAGGCAACAGTTGTCAAATTATTCATTTGTGTAATGTCAGAAAATAGCAGCATGTCTTATATTTTCTCTCTTTTATAAGAGAAGGGGAACAAGACATCTGGCTTCATGATGTTAGGAAACAGTCAAAATGGAAATGCTTTCATTAGACTGAGAAATTCATATGGTAGCTTATCTACAGTTATAATCTTAGGGAAATCCCTTGGACACTAAGAAATTAAGTGATAATACCTTCTTTCAAAAGGTAACTATTAGCTGCCCTACAAAATCTTAAGACAAGATGCACTCAAACTGACAAATGTAGATGGTTTCTAATCCAATCCAATATGAAAGGAATTCTACCTAATAAATGTTTATCGAATATTTCTTGTTATATGATATGTTTTTTACAATGAGAAAATGGGGAAAAAGGGACATCAAGAAATTTATATTTTGAAATATCTATAATACAAATGATTATTGAAGTATTAGTCTAATTCACATGAACTTGTATTCTTTACTTGTTTAGATAAAATGTGTTCTGAACTCTGAAAACTCATGGACCTGTACTATTCTCTGTTTCTAATATTAAGAAAATAGTATTTACTATTTTGATTGATTAGGTAGTAGTTCACCATTTTAAAAGTTCTGTGCATATATGAAGTATATGGACTATTAAAAAGTGTCAATGAATTGATTTGGTTTGAATAGTCTAATTCCCTATTTTGTTCATTTCTAACTGTTTTGTTTTATTGTTTATAGCTTTATTGGTTGAATAAATCCTAGAAACATATATATATATATATATATATATATATATATATATGTATATGCAGCACAGCAGGAAGATTTGCAATATATAACACAAGAAAGAGTTCAGAACTACAGTACATTGAACAAGCAGTGACTTGAACAAAATACAAGTACTCTAGAAGGTTATTGTTGAAACATTAGAGATCTGTTAAGCCAGCCTTTAAGGAATAGCATTTACAAAGAGCAAGCAATAACAATATCAAGTTCCATAAAGTCAAGCAATATGTACAATGCAAATAAATTCAGAATTCTTTAAGATAAAGGTAGTAGTTTATAGCACTTGTATGATGAGGTTCAGAGGTGTTTAGATTGGTCCCTTGATCTTTTTGCTTGCTTGTTTTGTTTTGTGTTTGTGGTTATTTTATTTATTTATTTTTTGTAAATCACAAATTCTTATGTTAGGTTGTCAAAATGGAATGGATTCATGCCATTCTATGAACAAAAGTTGCTACCATGTAAATGCAGCTATCTGATTGTTTGTATCTAATTCTTACTTATCATTCCTATATCCAAAAATCATGAACTATCCAATGCTTTCAACACTTCCCTAAGGCAGGCATTGTTTAATATTCATTAAGCCAATAGGTCATCTGAGGCACAGAGAGGATAAGTAGTGAACAATTCCCTAGAGTCCATAAAATCAGTTAGGGATAAAAGGTACAAATTTGCCCATTAGTCTAATCAATTGACAGCAAGAGAACATTTTTGATTAAATTTACATGATGACACAAAAACATGATTTGTTACTATGATTAATATAATAGTTTAGCACAGAATAATGATAACATTTTAAATTTTACTGTGTAGTACCATTAATAGCACTATTGTTACTTCTATAAATTTATAAATAAAAATATTGATAGCATTAAATATTTGAAACAAAAAAAAGTCATTCAAGGTTTGGATGTTTTTTCCCATTTTACTAGTCAGTGACTAGTCTTACAATAAATGCTCCAGAACAGCCAGGACAGAAGGATGGGAAGATAATTAAATAGAGAAGTTATTTACTCAAATCTTGATACAATTGTCCCACCCTGACTTCTGCTCCTCTATCTTTGTCTTTGTTCTAGCAAAATTCAAGAAGTAGAGCCTTGGGGATGAAAAAAAAGGGAACTAAGTCCTTATTGTTTTTTTCTCTCTCAAGAAGCTTCCTAATCATTAGTTTTAGATCTGTTTGAGGATGAAAATGCAGACCAAGCATAGACTTAAAAAAAAACAAAATTAAAATATTCTCATTCCCAAATGGTCAAATATGAAAGTACAAAAAGCAAATGCTCTAGAGTGAGAAGATTGGAATTCAAATCTCAGTAACTTCTTCAAGGAACTAATTTTACTTCTCTTGGCTATAGTTTGATTATTTATAAAATAAAAGAGTGGATTCTTCCATTTGTAAATCCTATCATCCTTTATAATCTCCAGAATGAGAACATGAGGAAATATGAAGCTCTGGTGTAAAATGTAGAAAAGGAAGAAAAATAAATTAGAGCAGAACTAATCAGAAGAAAGATTCCTTGAACTCTCAATTCCTTGAATTTTCTTTGTTTAAGAGACTAGGGGAAATTAAAGGGTAATGTGAAAACAACTTTGAACTTATAAGTTTGAACAAACTAGAAATTAGAATCTTTTAATATATGTTTAAGAAGCAATTAGGTAGAATAATTAAAACTAGTTCTCTATAAATGGAGATATTAACTAAGGATGTAGTTCATACAAATATACTGTTGATAGGATTAGCAGTAATAATATTAATAGTAGTAGTGATGGTGAAATAAAATAGCATTACAATTTTTTCATAATTCATGTGTATCTATGTTATTAAATAAATGTTAGCTGCTACTCTTACTACATACTGTTATTGCTGTTCATTCATTTCAAGCTTTTCCAATTCTGCGTGACCCCATTTGAACCAACATCTATACCTATACCAAGAAAAACTCATTTTATAGATGAGGCATTGAGCAAACGGGATTAAGTAAATAGCTCATGATCAAACAGTAAATCTCTCAGGATGAATTTGAACTCAGCTCCTCCATTCTGGTCTTCATACTCTATCTAGTGTGCCACCTAGGTATCCTCTATTCCTTCCAGACATAATACAAATAATGAATGTGCGAGGAATATAGACTAGTAGTAGCAGAATGAGGTCTGCAAAGTGTGGGATGCCTAATAGTCTGTCTCATCTTTAATTATACCCACCCAAGCTCAGGTAGGGTTAATTTTCCCCTTTTGCTTGAATTTCTCTCCCTTTCCTTCCCTGGAGAAATTATCTTCCTTTCTCAAGAAACTGTGGGAAGAAAAATAGTAAATAGAAAATAGTAAATAGAAAAATAGTAAAACTCTGCCTTTAGAGTATACCCAATTAATCAGATTGCCCCAACCACTGCTTCTTGCTCATTACTTGTGTTTGATTTTTTGTAATAGGAATAGATGACTTGCCCATGGTCATACAGCTAATAGGTATTAAGTAACTGAGGCCAGTTTTGAACTCAGGTCCTCCTGACTATAGGACCAGTGCTCTATCAACTGCAACACTTAGCTGACCCTCTTGCTCATAACTTATAGCAATACTTATGTGTAAAAAGTTCTCAGTCATGGAAATGATAAAATTAATCAATAATTTCATTCTATACCTCTCAACTCCCAGCCAGAAATAGTACTTTGGCAAATATCCCTACTGTAAATCTTTCTACTCCTATCAATAGTCACTTCAATATTATCCCCTAAACATTGCTGATGAACAATTATATATAGAGATTAGTAATGCAAGGCTTAACAGTCAATCATAATTCTTGACTTAAGAGAAGATGTAATAATAGAAGTAAGCAAATTTGATAAAAATAAAGATATCTCCATAAACTGCAGATATCAACCTCTTTTAGAGGAAGGCAGAGAAAGGGATGAATATGCCCTTTATGTAGCATCAATTAAAGAGTTATAGCAGAACATCTCCCTAGTCCTTGTCATGGCTGCAAAGTCTGACATTGTCAACCTTATAACTATAACTCCTTTTCCACTTCCATGACAGTTATTCTCTAAATCTATTTTTCTTTTGCTTTGGTATGTCTTTTGTCTTCTTGAATATTGTAGTTTGCCTCTTTTTTAAATTTCTAATATCTATAATTCCTTAGATTGGAAGAATAGTTTTATATGCCACATCAAACCTCATCCTATAGTCCCAAGTTAGGTCAAAAATCCTCAAAGGTAAAAGATGAAAATGCTGAGGGAATTTATTTAGGCAATTCTCCATATGAATTCTTTTATTTGAGTCTCAGCAAAACTTTGTGAGGTATATACTACAAGTATTATAACCATATTTTACAGAAGAGGACCAGAGGATCCCAAAAGATGAAGGAATTGTAGATTTCCAGCTGGGATTTATTTTTAGGTCATATATCTAAAAAATGTAATCTTCAATTCTATCAGAGTATAGAGTAAGTGGAGGATCCAGGCTTTGAACTCATATCTTCAAACTCAAAATCCAGTACTCGTTCCACTGGATAATATTATTTTCATCAGGATTGAATATCTAAATTATTTAGTTTAGTTATGTTCACCAGATAGCTAACTGTCATGGACATGATTTTATATTAAATTTTGAGTATTCAAAGAAGAAAACACAAAAATCTCTGCCTTCAAAGAGTTTATAATTTGGTGCTGCAGGAAGGAAAGAGATAATCAAATAAAGATAATCAAATAAATAAATACATACTAATCTAAGGATGAAGAAGACACTAAAATCTGTAAGGGAGAAGGACAGGCAGGAAAGGTTGTTTTGGAACTGGACTGAGACTTGAAGGAATATATTCATTCTAAAAGGGAAAATTTAGGGGAGAATTCAGGACAAGGGAGGAAGATAATTGATAGGAAACATTAAGTTGGGAGAAGGAATTCAGGCTTGGGCTTGAATGAATATAAGTGACCCAAAATAACCCTAGAAAGCTAAGTTGAAGCCAGGCTGCAGCGAATTTTATATATCTGCCTCTTATCATGGTTACAATAGGAAGAAGATGAAACTCTTTGAGCAATGGTGTGAGATATCTCCTTCAGGAAGACTATTTGAAATATATATATATATATGTATATACATATATATATATATATATAGGAAAAGGGAGGAAAGACTAGGAACTCACTAACCACCACTTCAAAATAGTATAGGTGAGGATGATAAGAGGATGAACTAAAAGGCTATGTGAGATAATCAAATGCTATAGATGGCAAATGTTTTGGGAATTGTATTTTTAAAATATTTTAAGTAATTAAGTAAATGTGGAATGAAAGGCAGATTCCAGAATGACAAGAATTCAAATCTAGGAGTTTGTGAAGGAGAAGGACTTCAAAATAAAGGAAAGGAAACAGGATTCAATCATTATACTCTGATTCAGGAAGATTAGAATGTTTAGAACTTCCAGGAGGGAGTCAAGATAGTGATGGGAGGTTAACATGCTCCCAGAGTTTTTCCCTACCAAGCATAAATGAAAATCACATTAATAAAAAGAGAAGATTCAAAGCAATTTTCAATGGTAGACACTGTGGAGGGTCTTATGTCTGTCTCTTTGAGGGAAAATGGAAAGTAAAGTACAGGAAGCAGGAAAGCAAGCAGGAGGTTTTTGGCCTCAGTGCAATTCATGTCCTGACAGCTTGACAACAGCAGAGGTCCCAGCAACTAGATAGCAAGCCAGCAAGGAGGATCCCATACAAAGTCTGAACACTTAGAACACCAGAGTAAAAGACAGGTTGGGGTTAGGAACAAACCATTGCTAAGTCTGAACCTGGACATAAAGGAGGAAATGAATTTCTCCAAAGGCAAGGCCTAGACTGCATAGGCAACATCTTGGCCAATGACAAGGCAATGATCAGACTCCAGTACTAGCAAAAAAAAATTTGGATCTATATTCCCTATAATCTAGGAGCATAGTCAAAACAGCAAAGATGAGCAAAATATCTGAAAGAGTGTACAGTATAGGAAACTACTTTAAAGACAAAGATGAAAACAATGCCATATCTGAGGAACTAATCAGTGAAAAATCAAGCATGGAGGAGACTCAAAATAGTCTTTGAATTGGTCCCAAATACAAAAACTCATCAAAGACCTTAAAAAAGAGTTTAAAAACCAAAGAAGAGAGGAAGAAGCAAAAAAGGAAATAAGAAATGAGAGTCATGCAAGAAATGACTTTAATTGACCAGAGAAATCGACATCTTAAAAAAAAGAAACAAAAGGTAATGGAAGAAAATAAAATCCTAAATATTAGAATTGACCAAATAGATCTATAAGACTAAAAGATTCCATAAAAGAAAATAAAAAGGCTGAAAAAAATGAAGAAAATATAAAAAAAACTTTTAGGGAAAACAAATGACCTGGAAAATAGATTGAGAAGAGACAATCTTTGAATGATACCAGAAATCCTAATTCAAAAATGGAACTTGTAAAACATTCAGGAAATTATTAGAGTAAACTGTCCAAATTTGCTAGAACAAGAAAACAATCTAACAATAGAAAGAATACACAGAAACTCCCCAGAAAGAGACCCCAGGATAAAATCTCCAAGGGCTGTTATAGTCAAATTCTAGAACTCTCAAATAAAGGAAAGAATACTTAAAGCAGCAAAAAGAAAACAGTTTAAATAAAAGGAAACACAATCAGACTCACATAGAATCTATCAGTCTCAACACTGAAGAACTGGAAGAGTTGGAATAGCAAAAGACAGAGGGCAAAAGTCATGGGATTACAACCAAGAATTTACTATCCTGCAAAATTCAGTATATACTGCCAGGATAAAAAAGAGTACTTCCAGAATTTCCAGACACAAAGAAAAGAACTAAACAGAGAATTCAGTTATCAAATACATGATTCAAAGTGTTGTATGAGAAGGTAAATGAAAAGAGGAAAGAAAAAAACAAAACAAAACAAATGTTAGTCAAGACAATCAAATTGTATACAGCCCTAAAAGGGAAGATATAACACTTCTAATTTTTGAGAATTTTTCTTCTCTTAGAATAAAGTGCTGAATATAATTGAAGAGATTAGACTTAAAGGATATGGGTAAAATTGGGTCTTGTTTCTCCATTGAAGAGGTCCAAGATGATATCACTATGTTTGAGACAAAAAGCACTGATGAAAAACACTGGTCTTAACTTTAAACTTAAGTGTCTCATTATTCTTTGACGCACTCTAATTCTGCTGTGCTGTCAAAGCTTAGCATCATAAACTGGGTTGTCCTGAGTCAGTATCTCACAAGACTTACATTCAATTATAAAGTTTTCAGGTGAGACCTCCAGAGACTCCTAATACCAAGAGTCTGTTAAAATTCTTGTAGTAAATTAAATCAGGGTTTGACTTAATCCATGCTTCACATAACAAGTGGTTAAGTACCCTGTGTCTGTGTGTGTGTGTGTGTGTGTGTGTGTGTGTGTGTGTGTGTGTGAGCGGGGAGGGTAAATGTGAAAAAAAAATAGGCCTAAGGGGAGGGTTACAAATAGTTCAAGAAATGTTTTGGCTTTGCATTATTCTATGGCTCATGAAGAGGACTGTGCGCACTTGGAAGGTACTTGAAAGGAGGGAGTAAGTTAAAAATAATTATAATTATAATTTGATATAATTTGAGACAAAACTGCTTATCAATCAATCAAGTAATCAATCTTTGATGATACAGGGTTAACATTCTGAGCTTATCTAGTAATCAAATAATCAAACTCTGATTGATGATACAGGATTAATAGTACTTGAGAGATAACACCAGTAAAAAGGCACACAGATTTATAATTTTAAAGGGAAAGAAGGGAGAGTATCAACACTGAGTAAATTTTTTTCAATAGATTTGGCCCAGAGAGGGAATAAATTACGTTCCCACTTGGGTTTAAAAAACTATTTTAATCAACAGGGAAGGGGGAGATGGAGAAAGGGAAAGATAAGGGAAGATGGAATTGATAAAAGTGAAGGTAAAAGTATAAGTGAAAATAAACTGAAAGCTAAATTTTTAAAGAAATGTTGATGGGGAAAGGGAGTAACTTTTGGTGAGGAAGAATAAAAGAAGGGAAAGAGAAATAACCTGAAGGGAAATACATAATTAGTAATCTTAACTTAATTGTGTACGGGATGAATTGACCCATAAAATGGAAGTGGATAGCAGAATGTTGTTTATGAGAAGTGCATTTGAAGAAGAGAGATACACAGAGGGTAAAGGGAAAAGGATGGAGCAAATACATTATGCCTCAGTTGAAGTAAAATAAAATTTGCTAGCAATCCTGATCTCAGATGAATTAAAAGCAAAAACTGATTTCATTAAAAGGATGAGAAAGCAAACTACATCTTCTTTAAAAACACCAAAGATAGTGAAGCTATATCATTATTATACATGCATGCACCTAGTGAAATAGCATCCAAATTCCTAGTGGAAAAGATGAGTGAATTTTAAGGAAACATAGACAGCAAATTTAATAATAGGGACCTCAACCTCCCTCGCTCAGAACTAAATAAATCTAACAAAAAAAAATCCAAGGAAGTTAAGAAGGTGAATGAAATCTTAGAAAACAAAGATATGATAGACTTCTGGAAGAAACTTAATGGGAAATAAAAGAATATGCATTTTTCTCAACAGTACATGTCACCTATACCAAAATTGATCATGTACTAGGACACGGAAACCTTATAATCAAATGGAGAAAGGTAGAAATAATACAAACACTCTTCTCAGAGCATGATGTATTAAAATAAATGAATAAAAAAATGAATAAATATAAAGGGTTATGGAAAGATAACCAAAAACTAAGTGGAAACTGAACAATTCAAGCTTAAATTATAGGGAGATCAAACAGCAAATAACAAAGATAATCAATAATTATAACCAAGTAAATGATACTAATAAGACCTCATACCAAAATTGAGAGGAAACTTTATATCTCTAAATGCAAAGAAAGAGGAGAGCAATGAATTGGGTATGCAACTAAATAAAACTAGGAAAAAACAAAAAAAATCCCCAATTAAATACCAAATTAGAAATTTTGAAAATCAAGGGAGAGATTAATGCAAAGGAAAGCAAGAAAACCATTGATTTCATAAATAAAATTAAGCGCTGATTTTAAAAAAGCCAGTAAAATAGATTAGCCTTTGATTAATTTGATTTGAAAAAAAAGAAGATAACCAAGTTACCAGAATCAAAAACAAATAGGTTGAACTATCCACCAATAAGGAGAAAATAAGAGATAATTCAGAGCTACTTTCCTGAACTATATGCCAATAAATTTGATAACTTAAGCAAAATGAATGAATATTTACAAAATTATAAACAGCCCAGATTAAGAGAAGAGGAAATAAAATATTCAAATAACCCAATTTCAGAAAAGGAAATTGAAGAAACCATCAATAAACTCCCTTAAAAAAGTCTCCAGGTACAGGTGAATTTATAAGTGAATTCAACCAAACAATTAAGGAACAATTAACTCCTATTCTTCATAAAGTATTTTAAAAAAATAGGAGGAGGAGAATTCCCAGGAACTTATTCACCCCAAAACTACAAAAACCATCAAATTATGACTAGCCAAAATTTAGAGGGGTAGAACCCATAGAAAGACAGTGATACAATTGCCTAGTCCAAGACAACTTCAAAGTTTTGTGGGAAAGGTCTGTTTCACAGGGACAGGGGTTTTGAAAAAGCGGTTACAAGCACAGTCACAACTGCCAATAGTGGCAGACATAGCACAGTGCAGCCAGGCAGAGAACCTAGATCCCTGGGATGCCTGGGTCTATGGCAGAGGGGGCTGTTTCCAGACCTCCTCGTTGGGATCACTAGGAACATCTTGAAGGGGTAGTGAGAGAATTCTAAGTGAGTGCAATGAGAGCACTGGCCTCAGAGCACTGGCCTCAGAGAAGCCTTGTGGTGAGAACCTGCAGTGGGAAGTGGCAGAGCCACCAAGAACTTCCAGAGCTCTCAACACACAGACAATAAGGAGTTCAGGGGACTCAGCTGTTTGCCTGCACTTGAATCCAGGTTGTGGTTTAGGCTCACAAACCTCTTATAAGACTTTGGAGGAATTAAGGATCCTGTGGGTGGTCCCAACCCATCCCCCCCAAAGCCTTGTAAGTGTGGTAGATCAGTCATAGGTTGAGAAAATAAACAAAAGAAACAAAAGAATCTGACCACATAAAATTAATTTGTTCCCATGGAAAATTCAAAAGATGACAAAATCAAAACTTCTGTCACCAAAACCTAGAAATAGATAATGAGCTCCAGCTATGGATGATTTCAAAAAAGACTTTGAAAAACAACTAAGGGAGGTAGAAGGAAAATTAGAAGGAGAAATGAGGGTAATGCAGATAAATCATGAAAACCAAATCAGCAGTTTGGTGAAAGAAATAAAGAAATACTCAAGAAACTAATGTTAAAAAACACTTTAGGCCAAATGGAAAAAGCAACACAAAAGACAAATACAGAGAAGAATGCCTTAAAAAGCAGAATTGGCCAGCTGTAAAAGGCAATTAAAAAGCACCCAGAAGAAAATAACTTCTTCAAATACAGAATGGAACTAAAGGAAGCTGATGACGTAACAAGAACTCAGGAAGAAATAAAACTATTCCAATAAAACCCAATATTAGAAGAAAATGAGAAATATCAGTTTGGAAAAACAACCAACCGTAAAAAACAGATCCATAAGAGATAATTCAAAAATTATTGGACTACCTGAAAGTCACAGCCAGGAAAAGAGCCTATACTTCAATTTTCAAGAAATAATATAGCAAAATACCCTTGGGATCCTAGAAGCAAAGTTTAAAATTGAAATTGAAGGAATCCACTGATCACCTCCTGAAAGAGATCCCAAAAGAAAATTTCATTACAAGAATGAGGAAGGAAGCTACCATTATAGCCAAATTCCAAAACTCCCAAGTCAAAGAGAAAATCCTAAAATCTGCCAGAACCAAGTAATTTAACTACCGTGACTCTATAGGCAGGATTACACAGGATCTGGCAGAGTCTACATTAAGGGCTCAAAGGGCTTGGAATATGATGTTCTGGAAGGCAAAAGATCTTGGTTTACAAGCAAGAATCAACCCAGCAAAACTGAACATGCTCTTTCAGGGCAAAAGGTGGACTTCCAATGAAAGAGACTTGAGTGGAACAGCAAGTTTGTTTTCCAAGTACACAATTCCAGTGAACCATAGAGAGGGCAGATGTTGACCTGTGTATTTCCTGCATGGGAAGAAGATACTGATAACTCATATGAACTTTCTCATTAATAAGAGCAGTTAATAGAAGCATGTATAGACAAGGCACAGGAAGGAGCTCGATATAATGGTATAATATAGTAAAAAGATTGAGGCAATGGGTGATAAAGGAAAGTACTGGGACAAAAAACAACGAGAGGGAGAAAGGATTAAGACATTTCACATAAGAGTCAGAAAAAAGATTTTTTTCAATGGAGTGGTACAGACAAAGACAAGGGAAAATGAGGGTGCCTTCATTCCCATCAGAAATGGCTCATAGAGGAAATAACATATACACTCAATAAGGTGTAGAAATCTATCTTGCCCTAGAGAAAAATGAAAAGAAAGGAATGGGAAAAGGAGGAATGAGGGGAGGGAAGGGGGGGAATAAGTGATAGAAGAGAGGGAAGATTGTGGGAGGGGTACTCAGATGCAACACATTTTTGAACAGGGACAGGGTGAAGGGAGAAAGAGAGAATAGAATTACTGAGACTGGGAAGGAATAGAGTGGAAGGAAATACAGCTAGTGGTAGCAACTATGGGAAAAATATTGAAGCAACTTCTTTGGTGGACCTTTGATAAAGAAGGCAACTTCCAGAGACAGAGGCATTGGAATATGGACACAGAGTATAGTACATTTCTTCTCTCTACTACTATTCTTGAGGTTGCTCATTTATTTTTTTAGGGAGAGGGAAATTTGTGTTTACTCTCACAACAAGATTTTTGTAATAATATAAAATAAATAAACCAAAAAACAATTTTTAAAATGTAGGAGGAGGAGGAGTTCTGCCAGATTCCTTTTATGATACCAATATGGTATTGAAACCAAAACCAGGAAGAACCAAAACAGACAAAGAATATTGGAGACCAATCTCCCTAATGAATATTGAATAAAAATTCTTAAATAAAATTTTAGCAATCTGACTATAGCATATTATTGCTAGAATAAAACACTATCATAAGGTAGAATTTATACCCAGGAGGCAGGGATGGTTCAGTATTAGAATACCACTTAACATAACTGAACATATCAATAGCAAAACCAATAGAAATCATTTGATTATGTCAATAAATGCTGAAAAAGTTTTTGATAAATTAAAACATGCATTCTTATTAAAAACAGAAATGTTAGGAATAAATGGAGGTTTCTGAAAAATAATAAATACTATCTGTCTAAAACGATCACCAAATATTATATGTAATGGGAATAAACTCAGAGCATTTCCAATAAAAGAAGGGGGGAGAAACAAGGATGCTCATTATCACCATTACTATTTAATATAGTATTAGGAATGCTAACTTTAGCAATAAGAGAAGAAAAGAAAATTGAAGGAAACATAATTGGTAATGAGGAAGGAAATCTTTTACTCTTTGCTGATAATATGATGGTATATTTAGAAAACCCAAGAAAATCATCTAAAAATTCTTTGAAACAATTAACAAATTCAGCAAAGTAAAAAAAAGATAAAAAAGAAACCCACATAAATAATCAGCATTTCTATATATATGGACATCAAAACCCTAGAGCAAGAGATAGTAAGAGAAATTATGTTTCAAGTAACTACAGACAACATTAAATACTTAGGAGTCTATTTCCCAAGATAAATCCAGAAACTGTATGAACAAAATTATAAAGCATTTCTCATGCAAATAAAGTCAGATCTAAATAATAGGAAAAATGTAAATTGTTCATGGTTAGGTCGAGCTAATATAATCAAAATGACAGTTCTATCCAAATCAAATTATTTATTCAGTGCTATACCAATCAAACTACCAAAACCAATTTTAACAAGCTTGAAAAAATAGTAACAAAATTCATCTGGAGCAGCAAAAGGGGAAGAATAGCAAAGGAACTGATGAAAAAAATGTAAAGGAAGATCTAAAACTATACTATAAAGTAGCAGTCATCAAAACTGCCTGGTACTGGTTAAGAAATAGAATAATGCATCAATGAATTCAAAGGAAGCTACAGTAAATGACTACAGTAACCCACTGTTTGACAAACCCAAAGACATTAACATCTGGTATGAGAACTCACTATTTGACAAAAAAGTATTGGGAATACTGGAAAATAGTGTAGCAAAAACTAGGCATAAGCCACAACTCACACCCTACACCAAATTAAGGTCAATATTGTTATAGGATTTAGACATAAAGAGTGACACCATAGATAAATTAATAGAACAAGAAATTATCCATCAGATCTATGGAAAGGGGACAAATTTATGGCCAAATAAGAATTACAGCACATTATAAACTGCCAAATGAATGATTTTGACTATATTAAATTTAAATGTTTTTGCACTAATAAAATCAGTGATGTCAAAATTTTTGCTTGTTTGTTTTTATTTTTAATTTAATTTAATTTTTATTCTCATTTGTACAATTTTTTACGTTAATAAAATATACTTGTTTAAAAGTAAATGAAATACCCCTTCTCCCCATAAATACAGACTTGCTTGAGCGATAAAGTAAAAGGGAGAGAAAAAATTAAAATAAAAAAATAATAGTAATAATTGTAGGTATGGCCAGGTGGGGCAATGGACTGACTAAGCACCAGCCCTGGAGCCACAAGCACCCGAGCCCACATCCAGCCCCGTAGACCCAACAATCACCCAGCCATGTGACATGCAAGCCACCCAATCCCCAATGCCCTGCAAAAAAACAAAAAAGAAGAAAAAAAGAACCAAAATAAAATAAAATAGTAATAATAGTAGGGGTGGCTGGGTGGCAGACAGAGCATTGGCCCTTGAGCCAGGAGCACCCGGGTCCAAATCTGGCCTCAGACAACCAGCGATCACCCTGCTATGCATCTCCAGGCAGGCCACCCAGCCCCAATTGCCCTGCACCCTCCCGCATATAATAATAATAAAAAATGTGCTTCAGTCTTTGTTCCAACACCAACAACTCTGTCGTGGGTGGATCACATTCTTTATGGTAAGTACATCGCAAAAATTACTTCAATATTTTTCCAACATTGCCATTGCTGAACTCAACTCCCTCCTTTCTTATTTCTCCACTACCATGTACTATATTTTCTCTCTCCTTTCACTCTGACTCTGCTTTAGGGTAGCTGAGTGGCACAGCAGACAGATCCTTGGTCCTGGGGCCAAGAAGCCCTGAGCCCCTATACCGCCCCTTATGCCCAGCATCTACCTGGCCCTATGATCCTGGACTGGCTTTCGAATTCCAGCCCCTTGCAAGAAGTAAAAAAGAAAATATGTTATATCTGACCACTCTCCCCCCCATGGTCCATCCTCTCCTCCATCACTCACATCCCCAGCACTTCCCCCTGTTCCCCCCTCTCTCCTTCTTACTCCAGATGTCTATACCCCATTGAGCATATATGTTGTTTCCTCTCCTAGCCACCTCTGATGAGAGCAAAGGTTCCCTCATTTCCCCTTGCCTCTCCCCTTCCATATCATTGCAATAGCTCATTGTAATAAAGAAAAATATTATTATATGAAACTTGGCCTATTCTCCCTCTCCTTTTTCTTTCTCCCATTATATTTCCCTTTTTTTCTATTGACTCCATTTTTACACCATATTTTATCTTCAAATTCAATTTTCTCCTGTGTTTCAACTATAAAAGCTCCCTCTACCTGCTCTATTAACTGAGAAGGTTCATGTGAGTATTATCAGTGTCATTTTTCTATACAGGAATACATGCAGTTCATCATCATTAAGTCCCTCATATTTTCCCCTTCTCCTCCACTCTCTATGCTTCACCTGAGTCCTGTATCTGAAGATCTGGCCTTTCAGCTTTGGCCATTCCAGAAGGAAAATTTGAAATTCCCCTGGTTCATTGAAAGTCCATCTTTTTGCCTGTAAGAGGTCATTCAGCCTTGCTGGGTAGTTGATTCTTGGATGCATTCTAAGCTTTTGCCTTCTGGTATATTATATTCCAAGCCCTATGAGCTTCCAATGTAGTTGCTGCTAAGTCCTGTGTGATCCTGACTACAGCTCCACTATATTTGAACTGTGTCCTTCTGGCTGCTTGTAATATTTTCTTTTTGATTTTGGAGTTCTGGAACTTGGCTATAATATTCCTAGGGGGTTGGTTTTTTGGCGGGATCTCTTTCTCAGGGGGATCGGTGGATTCTCTCCATTTCTATTTTGCCCTCTGCTTCTAGAATATCAGGGCAATTTTCCTGTAGTCATTCTTTGAAAATGATGTCAAGGCTCTTTTCCTGATCATGACTTTCAGGTATTCCAATAATTTTTATATTATCTTTCCTAAGTCTGTTTTCCATATCAGTTGTTTTTTTCAATGAGATATTTTGCATTTTCTTCTATTGTTTCATTTTTTTTGGTTTTGAAGTATTGATTCCTGATTTCCAGTAAATTTGTCAATGTCCCTGAATTCTATTCTTTGTCTGAAGGATTTGTTCTGCTCGGAGAGTTTTCTTATCTCTTTTTACCATCTGTCCAATTTTGCTTTTTAAAGCATTCTTCTCCTCAATAACTTTTTGAACTTTTTTATCCATTTGACCTAAGCTGGTTTTTAGCATGCTATTTTCTTCAGCATTTTTTTGGATTTCCTTGACTAAGCTGCTGACTTCATTTTCATGCTTTTCCTGCATCTCTCTCCTTTCTTTTCCCAGTTTTTTTCTAACTCCCTCATTTGATTTTCAAAAGTCTTTTTTGAGCTCTGTCATTGCTTGAGCCCAATTTCTCTTTTTCTTGGAGTCTTTAGATGGAGGAGCTTGTGCTTCCTCATCTTCAGACTGAGTGTTTTGATCCTTCTTGGGCTCATTTGCAAAATATTTCTCAATGGTGCTCCTCTTATTTCTCTGCTTGCTCATTTTCCCAGCCTGGGCCTGGTTTGGGGGTGCTTCCTGAGCTTTTGGGACACTCCCACAAGGGTCTCAGTATGTGAGGCTCTGTCCTCCCTCCTGGTCTGTGAATGACCATATGCACCCCCCTCTGCCACAGGGCTGAGGTAGAGGGGGCCCTGCTATTCTATGGGGGTGCCTAGAATGCAATCGGGTTCTGAATGTGGTCAGAGCTCCAGAGTCCTGTTCCAGCAGCAGAGGACAGAGCTCTGCAGTCTCTCTTCACTCCCCTCCCTAGGTTCAATGGGCTCATGCCCTGGGGGCTCCTGCTTACCAGCTCTGCCTGTTTCTGTTTCTGGATCTGGGCTTCAGAAAGACCAAGCTTCTTGCTGTGTGCCCTGAGGGCTGGGCTCCACGTGCTCACTCTGGCAGAGGTCCCCTGACGTTCCCCCATTTTGTGCTTGGTGCTCCCTGGGGTGTAGCTCAGGAGACTCTCCTGCTGCTGTGTGCTGGGGCTCCCAGCGCCCTGGGCCTGCCTCTGGGAGGCTGAAGTTCTTTCACTCTGGTGGGCCGCCCTGGCAGGCTGACCCTCCAACCTCGGGGAGCAGAGCCTTTCTGCTCTTTTCCAGGTTACCTTGAGTAGGAGAACTGCCTCATTGTGTCCCTCTGTGGGTTCTGTCTCTCAAAATTTAGTTAGAGTCCTTAGTATCGAAGTTTTATCAGAGAGCACCTAAGACTCAATCCCTTATTGTTGCCATCTTGGCTCCGCCCCCCCCAGTGATGTCAAAATTAAGACAGCAGAAAGCTGGGAAATAAACTTCACAACTAGGAAGTCTGATAAAGATGTCATTTCTAAAATATATAGAGAATTGCATCAAATTTATAAGGTTACAAGACATTACCCAATTGAGAAATGGTCAAAGGTTATGAATACAAAGTTTTCAAATGAAAAAAATTAAAGCTTTACATAATCATATGAAAAAAATGCTCCAAATCATTACTGATTAGAGAAATGCACATTGAAACCACAATGAGGTACCACTTCCCACCTATCAAATAAGCAAAGATGAGAAAAAAGGAAAATGACCAATGTTCAAGAGGTTGTGAGATGATTGGGACATTCATGCATTGCTGGTGGAGTTGTGAACATATTCAGCCATCCTGGAGAGTGATGTGTAACTATTTCCAAGGAACAATAAAACTGTACATACCCTTTGACCTAGCAATTCCAATTCTAGGCCTATACCCAGAAGAAAGCATAAAAAATGGGAAACATCCTACATATCCTAAAATATTTGTAGCAACTCTTTTTTATAGTGACAAAGAATTGGAAATTGAAGGAATTCCCATTAACTGGGGAATGGTTAAAGAATCGGTACATGAATCTTATGGAATACTATTTTTCTATTAGTAATGCTAAATGTTGGGACTCGAGAAACATGGAATGAATTACAGGATCTGATGCTGAGTGAAGGTAACAGAACCAAGAGAATAATGTCTACATTAGAGATAACATTGTGAGATGATCAACCTTGATGGAATCAGCTCCTCTCCGCAGTTCAGAGAGCCAGGAAAACCCTATTAGACCATCTATGGACAAGGTTATCCCCATCCAGAGGAAAAAAACAAAACAGAATAAAAAAAAATTCAGAATCTGATAAACACTTTACAAAAATTATCTCTTATGTATCTTTTTTCCTTCATCCTAATTCTTATACCAAACATCATGACTAATTTGTAAGCATGTTTAGCAAATATATATATTAATGTTAACTTGACTGTTTTCTGTTTAGGGGAGAGGGATGGGAAGGATAGGTGGAAGGAAATTTTGTAACAAAAATATACATATGCATATGGATAAACATTGAAAAATCTTTTATAACATGTATTTAGAAAAATAAAATATCAATTAAAAATAGAAATGCTTGGACTTTAATTCATAGGTTGCAGGAAAGTTTATAAGATATTATAAAATGTTCACAATTTAGGTTCTTTGGAGAAGCAGCAAGATAGTGAGTTTCAATACTGAGAGCTAAAGGGAAAGAGAGAGACTAAAAGCAGGATATGATTATGATCAGCAGAAGATGAGGGAAAGAAAGGCTAAAATAAAAGCAGGAAAGTACTAAGAGAAAGTGAGGGGGAGAGAGAGAGAGATAGAGAAAGAGAGAGATAGAGAGAGAGAGAGAGAGAGAGAGAGAGAGAGAGAGAGAGAGAGTGAGAGTGGGGGGCAGGAGAGGAATCATGCTTTGATTCTTTGCCAAGGTAAAAAGATGAGTTTTTAAGAAGCTAATAAAGGTTAAGCCAAGAAAAACCAGTTTCAGGAGAACAGCAAGGGTGGTGAAGAAAGGAAAAAAATGAAGGGGAAATAAAGCAGCCATGAGTTTGAAGCTGGGTTTAGATAACCAAGAATTCCTGCATGCTGTCACGTAGATGTGGGGCCACAAAAGTCCACAATATGGAGCTGGGATCACATGCATCTAGCATGGAGAAGGGAAGGGAATGGGAATGGGAACCAGCTACCCAGTGGAGTCACATTGTACCAGGGCAGAAACTTGCTTAATTGCATTTCTGTGGTGGGAGGAGCAAGGGTGGTACTTGAGCAGTGGTTTAACCCCTAGCATGTGTGCCACAGGAGAAGACTTTAAAGAAATGGCTAATAACTGATCTAAATTGTTATTCACTGCATATGAGTAGCATTTATTAGTACTGCACAGGAATGACTTCTTTGGTACTATGCATGGTCCTGAACCCAGGACATGACCAAGGTCATGTTACTGTTAAAGTCTAAAATGATTCAGGAAATGGGATTTACAAGAGCTAATACAGATGGAGAACAATTTTACAATACAGAAAAAAATACAAGATTGTCTCCATTTCAAAAACATTACAATATTTCTCTGTAACCAAAGTTCCCTTCCTTGATATTGTGAAGAGAAAAGAGAAGTGCCTTACCCCATTTGTCCAAAAATTAGTTGTGTATCTCAGTATGTTGTTCTTAAATAAAAGAAGGTTGAATTAAATTACTTCTCATGCATATGTGTATGTGTTCATATATTCATGCCACTTCCAGAAAGACACATTATGTCCTGTTCCCCTTCTAAAATACAAGCATGACCATGGATTCAAGTTAAATGAAATAATAGAATATGGAATTATGTCAAAGATTATGGTGACTGAGTTAGGGAGAGCATTTCAGTTAATTGATGACCAAAAGAAGAGAGGGTATTTGAGGTTTCTTTCCTTCAAGGTATCCACCATATTGGAATGCAGACAATATCAGCTCTCTTTTGAGGTTCCTTTGGTCAAATACTTTCTCTTCCAATTTCTTTTTATAGCAACAACTATGTCAGCTCTATGTATATGGGATCAAGAATAAATGTTCAAGGCAAAACTAAGACTGGAACTCAATGTCTTAATTTTCTCTTGTTTTCATTACTTTCCATTTCATAGATTAACAAGTATATCGAAAGAGAAATGTTATCAACCACAGTGTCTGTTTCATCAGTTTGGAAGACTGTGCCCAAGGAGTTTGCTTTCTTTAATTATTCTTTATAGAAAACAGGGAGATGATCTATGCCTTAGCTTACCAAAAGATCTGGAATTTTAATTTATACCCATTGAGTTTTAGTTTATGAAATTCTCTCTCATGTAATTTTAGATTTCCTGAAATTTAAGGTTGACAGACAGCCCAAATTTCTGAGGTAGCCAGTGAAGCAAGAAAAAGCACATTTTGAGGATTATTATTCAAGGAATCTGGCTTAGGAAAAGAAACACAAGGTAGAGGAGGCAATTCTGACTTTTGTTCCAGCCTCAGGCTCATCATCATGGAATAGTTGATGAGAATGAAATAATATTATAGAAAAGCATAGGAAGTGTGATATTTTATTTTTAGTGGTGATTTTCAATCACAGTGACTAGGGAAGAAAGGAATGAGAATTTAATATACATTTGAGAACAAATATCAGTTATTCCCAATTCTTTAGGAAGCAAAGAACAGTACTTAAAGAAGTGTTCTTTGAATCATGAAGAACATCCAGATCTTCTATCAGACACTTTACTAGTTGTGCGATCCTGGACAAATCATAACCTTTCCAATCTACAGTTTCCTCTTCATTAAAAATGAAGTTCTTGGGAGCAAAGAAGGCAGTGTGGAAGTAGGAATTACAAGAAATTCCCCCAAAACTACAAATGCCATAAAATTATGACTCTAACCAAATTTCAGAGGACTAGACCCCACAGAAAGACTAAATAAAACAGTTTTCCTAGCCAAGACAACTTGGTAGAAGCACGGGGAAAGGTGTTTTCCACTTGTACCAGGACTGGAAAGAGCAGCAGCAAAGCCCAGGAACAATTAGGCCAAAGCAAACTATTTCCAGTCTTCCAATAAGAGCCTGAAGGGTGCCTGAGAACCTGGGGATGCTGGGATCTGGGAGTAGTTTCCCAGACCTCTTTGCCCAGGGATCACTGGGGGTGACTTGGAGACTCGGTGGGAGAAATTTGCCTCATCAGAGTAAAGAGAGCTCAGGCCAGTGCCAGCCTCAGGGCAGTCCTGCCTTGGGAAGCTACAGAGCCACCCAGCAGTTGCTTCAAGAGTGCTCAGTCCACAGAAAGTAAGGGGGTGGGGAGAGACTGAAGAGGTCCTTCTGCTATCCTTGGGGAAACACTATGATGGTTTGCCTATGCTCAGATCCAAGGTCCAGTCTGAGACCACATACTGCCATAACAGAGCAAAGACTCTCCTCATAGCTCCAGGGCAGAGGACTATGATGTCTATGGTCATCCACAGACTAAAGCATAGGCTAGGAGAGCAGTCTGACAATCTCATAAGACATTTAAGGAATTAAGGGGCCTGGGGAGGTGTACCAAAAAAAATCTCAAATTCTTTGAAATCACATTAAAAGCAAGTAATGGACTGAGGAAATGAGTGAACAACAGAAAAAAAAAATGACCATGGGAAATTACTGTGGTCCCATGGAGGTTCAAAATATACATATAGAAGATGACAAAGACAAAGCTTCTGTTTTCAAATTCTTCAAGAAAAATAGAAATTGGTCTCAGTCTATAGAAGAGACCAAAAAAGATATTGAAAACCAAGTAAAGGAGGTTGAAGAAGAATTGGGAAGAGAAATGAGAGTGAAGCAGGAAAATCATGAAAAACAAGACAGCAGCTTGATGAAGGAGATACAAAAAAAATACAAAAGAAAATAACATTTGAAATGGAAAAACAGTCCAAAAGATCAATGAGGAGAAGAATGCCTTACAAAGCAGATTTGAAAAGGAATTTTAAAACGTTCTCTTAAAAAAATAACACTTTCAAGGGGCAGCTAAGTGGCACAGTGGATAGATCACTGGCCATCGAGTCAGGTGTCAAATGGAGTCAAATCCAGCCTCAGACACTTAATAATTACCTAGCTGTGTGACCTTTGGCATGTCACTTAACCCTATTGCCTTAAATGAAAAAAATTAAAAAGAAAATAATACTTTCAAATATAGAATGGAAATATGGGATGCCAATGACTTTGTGAGAAATCAAGAAACAATAAAACAAAACCATAAGACTGAAAAACTTAAAGTAAATGTGATATATCTCATTGGAAAAACAACTGATCTGGAAAACAGAATCAGGAGAGATAATTTAAAACTATTGGTCCACCTGAAAGTCATGAGAAATAAAGGTGCCTAGACTATCAAGAAATAATCCAGCAAAATTATTCTGATATTCTAGAAGTAGAGTTTAAACTAGAAATTAATGGAATGGACCAATCATCTCCTGAAAGTGATCCCCCCCCCAAAAAAAAGAGTCCTTGCAGGAAAATCATAACCAAAATCCAGAATTCTCTGGTCAAAGAGAAATACTACAGGCAGCCAGAAGGAAGCAATTCAATCACTATGGCATTAGAGTCCGCATTACAGAGGATTGACAGCATCTACGTTAAGGATTCCTAGGGTTTGGAATATGATATTCTGGAAGGCAAAAGAGCTTGGATTCCACTGAGAATCAACTACTCAGCAACATTGAGCATCCTCTTTTAGGGGAAAAGATGGACATTCATTGAAATAAGAGACTTTCAAACTTTCCTCTTGAAATGACCAGAGTTGAACAGAATGTCTGATCTTCATGTATAGGAATCAGATGAAGCATAGAGAGCAGACACAAAGGAAAAAAAAATGAGGGATTTAAGGATGTTGAACTGTGTGCATTCCTGCACGGGAAGAAGATACTGATAACTCATATGAACCTTTTCATTTATAAGAACAGTTAGAAGGAGTTTATATAGATAAGGCACAGGAAGGAGTTGAATAAAATGGTATAGTATAAAGATGGAATCAATGAGTGAAAATGATTTTTCTGGAGAAAGGGAGCATAGGCTAAGATATTTCACGTTAAAGAGTCAAGAAAAAATATTTTTGCATTGGGGTGGAAGGGGAGAGAGTGATAGGACAATGAGTGAGCCTTCATTTTCATCATAAATGACTGAGAGAAAAAATAAAATACACACTCAATAGGGTAAAAAATTCTATCTTATTCTAGAGGAAAACAGGAGAAGAGAGGTATGGGAGAAATTAGACAGGGGAGGGAGGACAGTGTTGGTGATACAAGAGAGGGAAGATCATGTGAGAAAGTAGTCAGATGCAACACTACGGAGGAGGTATAGGGTTAAAGGAGAGAAAGAATACAATAAATGAGAGTGGGGAGGAATAGAATGGTGAGAAATAGAGTTAAAAGTGCAACTATGGGGCGGCTAGGTGGCACAGTGGATAAAGCAATGGCCCTGGAGTCAGGAGTGCCTGGGTTCAGGTCCGGTCTCAGACACTTAATAGTTGCCTAGCCGTGTGGCCTTGGGCAAGCCACTTAACCCCATTTGCCTGGCAAAAACCTAAAAATAAATAAATAAATAAAAGTACAACTGTGTGAAAAAAATATTGAAGCAACTTCTCTGTTGGACTTATGATAACAAATGCAACTCAATCCAGAAATATAGCCAATGGTATCTGAACACAGACTGATATATATTTTCTTTTTTTTTCCTCTCTTACTTCATTTCTCTTGATGGTTCTCTATCTTCTGGGGAATAGGGTTTTTTTATTTACTTTCACAAGATTATTGTAGAAATGTGAAAATAAATAATAAATAATGCATTTTTTAAAAGGAGGTGCTTGGATAAATGGGCTCTAGTGTCTCCTTGATTTCCAGTTCTTGGTCCTATGTTTATGTTATCACATTAGATTATATAAAATTAGAGTGAAGAATAAAGCTTAAAGGTAGATATTTACTTGAATGTTTTGCTTTACTGGCATGAAAGGTGAAAAAGAAAGGGACATGAGAATAAAGTTTAAAAAAGGAAGAAAATAGAAGGAAGATGAGAAAGAAAAGTCAACAAGTGGAGCAGCTTTGAAAGTTATTTGATGAATTTAAATTCACATAAAAAGAAAAGCAAGTTCCATAAAACAAGAGGTGAATTTTGCTATGCAACATCCAATTGCCACCCCTATCCTTTCTACTTGGAAATTTTCATCTAATTTAATGTTTTGGAATTTTTACATTAAAAAAAATAAAGTTAAGCCCCATTTAGTACATTGATGAGGAAAGAAACCTTAAGATGTGATCTAGTTGTAATTGTATTGATGATGTGGAGTACAAAAAGGTTACATGAAATATAAATTCCATAAATAGCTGCCTATAATCCATATAACCATTATAAAGCTATACATAGTCCACCAACAAATTGTTATTTTCTGTTCTTTTCCCAACAGAAGTGAAAGTTAGTTACTTAAATAGCCTCAGCAGTTTCCCTGATGGAGTGAACTGTAGAAGCAGGTAGTTGAACATTTAGTCCTCTGTATATAGGAGGTAGTTCAAAACCTTGTGATCATGCCTATTTTACTCAGAGAGCTTTTATTCATCCCTCTTTCTTCTCAGCTCTCAGTTAATGAGATTCAATGTTAGTGAAATCTTTTCCCATTGTGAAGTCCTGATTGAGCAAGACAGAGATGCAAAGTATTACATGAGATTCCATAAAAGCTTCCAGAGAAAATGAAAGTAGAATAAGACAAACTTTGGCAAAAAAATAAAATAAAATAAAAAATGTCCTTACCCCACATAGGCCCAAGTCATATTTCTCAAACACAGCAGACTAAATTCATGCCTTTTAAGCAGAGCTTGCCAGAGAATTGCTATTACCAATATCTACAAAAGCATACATTTCTTCAGCTAGGTTCAAGTTGGGCTAGCCAGAGGTCTTATACTCACAGGAATCAACATCTTTGATTGATTCTCGTGCTTATTAAGAGAACAGAAAGTCGTCTGAATGTAAATCTTTGTTCACATATTTCACATTAATTCTATTCAGATTTAAAGAAGCCCTGCCTAGTTGATTTCACAACTGTTGAACCTCTCATGAGTTAGTAGCTTTTTCTTTACAGAGGGGTTAAATGTGATTCAACAGGTTAGTCTGTCCATTATTGCTTTCATTTCAGTGGCTATGAGAATTTAGTCACCCATCACCTATTTACATTCAGTAGATTGTGCATGCCAAGCCTTAGAAAACAGAAGTTTCGAGATAATTCCTGAAAACAACAATATTACCTTAAATAGAGTTTATTTATGATTTAATCTATACAAGAATATTTAATTGGCACAGTGCAAGGAGAATTGAATAGACTCATGAGAACTTGAGTTCAAATCCTTCATGAAAATTTACCATTTATGTCTGTAAGTTGTTTAACTTCTCTTTATTCATACTTCAGTGCTATTTTTTTAATTTTCCAATTACATATTATGAAAGTATGACTATATTCATCCATTTGCACATCTATAAGTGGCATATTTTTTCTACAGCCCGCCCTTCTTTCTACCCTCCCCTCAGTGTGGTAAAAGTTGCACGTGTATGTTTGTGTTTAACATGTTTACATATTAGTCATTTTGTATATGAGAAATTAGGGATAAGAAAAAGAAAAAAAACATTGGATAGAGAGGAATGATATAAGAGCAATTTTTGTATGTGTTCTTTTTATTGATATTTTGCTTTTCCAAATACATGTTATGAAAGGCTTATTTACATTCATTCATATGCCTATGAATATTTCTAACTTACAAAATTTCCTTCCATTCCTCCCTTTCCCACCCACCCCCATCCACTCAGGAGTCAACAATGAAGTTAATGTTGTACTTACACATTTGTGTTAAGCATGTTTATATATTAGCTATTTTTGATTTGAGGAAATAGGATTAAGGGAAAGAAATACATGAGATACTTTTCAAAAGTAAATGTAGAAATGGAAATTGAGAGGATGCCTATAAGTTGGGGAATGGCTAAACAAATTATAGTACATGAATCATGGAATGTTGTTGTTCTAAAGGAAACTATAAATGGTCAGAATCTAGAGAAGCATGGAATGAGTTACAGGATCTAATGCTGAGTGAAGGGAATAGAACCAAGAGAACAATGTCCATACCTACAACAACATCATTGTGAGATGAACAGCCTTGATGGAAGCAGTTCTTTTCAACATTCCAGATAGCTAAGACAACTGTATTTGATGGGTTATGGACTATATTATACCCAACCAGAAAAAGAAAAACAAAACAAAACAAAACACACACCAAAAATCCCCTTCCAAATCTGATTAACACAATATAAAAATTATCTCATGCATCTCTTTCCCTTAATCCTAATTCCTCATAATGAAAATTACTAATTTGCAAACATATTTATCAAAATATGTATGTACAATGCTAACCTGACTGTTTGCTGCTGAGGGAAGGGGGATAGGAAGGGAGGGTAGAAGAAAATTTTGTAACTTAAAAATACCCATGTGAATATCAATGAAAATAAATAATTTTTGAAAGTGAATATACGTTTCCCAGAGGGCATCAACTCAATTTCCAATTCTTTGTCAGTACAAAAAGAACTGCTATGAATTTTGGAATATGTGGAAATTTTCCCATTTTTTTATGATTTCTTCTGGTGATAGGGCTAGACTTGGAATTGCTGGGTCAAAGTTTATGAACAGTTTTATTGCTCTTTGGGCATAGTTCCGTATTGCTCTCCAAAATGGATGGATCAGTTCACAACTCTAATATATGTAATACATCAATTTCCTAATCCTTCAACAACCTAACCAACATCGTTCATTTTCTCTTTATGTCATTTTAAGACAACCTAATAGGTGTGAGATGATATCTCGTAGTTGTTTTAATTTTCATTTCTCAAGAAGTTTTTATTTTTTTAATTTATTAATTTCATACATATATATATGAATATTTCCAAGTTACAAAATTTCTCTCCATACTTCCTTCCCACCCCCATCCCCTCAGCAGGGAATAATCAGGTTAGCATTTTACTGATATATTTTGTTAAACATATTTACAAATTTGTAATTTTTGCCATGAGGAATAAGGATTAAGGGAAAGAGATATATGAGATAATTTTTATAAAGTGATCATCAGATTCAGGAGAGTTGTTTTTTTTTCCTATGTGTTTTGTTTTGTTTTGTTTTTCCTTCCTCTGGTATTGGATAATGTAGTCCATAACTAGTCAATGCAATTGTCCTAGCTCACTGGACTGCCAAGAGGAGCTGCTTCCATCAAGGTAGTTCCTCTCATAATGTTGATGTACATTGTCCTCTTCAAGAGCAGTTTCTAAAAAGTAACATAGAATACATTTAGACTGTGTTGTTTTCCCCTCTGAATGTGGATGGAATTACCCATAACAGGTCTCCCAGGATTATCTTAGCTCTCTGAACTGATAAGAGGAACTTTATCTATCATAGTTGGTCAACTTAAAATACTATTGCTAATGTAAACAAAGATCTCTTGACTCTGTTTCCTTCACTCAGCATCAGTTTGTAGAATTCTTTCTATGCCTCTCTAAAGTCTTACCATTTATGGTTTCTTATAGAACAATAGTATTCCAAATCATTCATATAGCATAACTTATTCAGTCATTCCTTGATAAGCATGTCCTCAATTTCCAGTTTCATGTGTCACTACAAAAAGAGTTACTATGGAGACAGCAAGCTGCAGTGAATAAAGCATCAGCCCTGGAGTCAGGAGGACCTGAGTTCAAATCCAGCCTCAGAAACTTAAAAATTACTTAGCTGTGTGGACAAGACGTTTAACCCCATTGCCTTGCAAACAAAACTGAAATAAAAAAAATTGCTACAAATGTTTTTGAGCATATAGGATTTTCCCCATTTTTTATGATTTCCTTTAGATACAGGACCATTATTGTCATTAGTGGGTCAATGGGTATGAATAGTTTTATTCTTCTTTGAGCATAGCTTCATATTGCTCTCCAGAATGATTAAATTGGCTCACAATTCAACCAACAATGCATCAAAGTCCCAAACTTACTAGAACTTTTCCAACATTGGTCATTTTCCCTTTTAGTCATTTTAGTGATATAATCAGTATGAGGGGTTATCACATAGATATTTTAATTTGCGTTTCTCTAAACAATAATGATTTGGAGAAGTTTTTCATATGATTTTATATAGCTTGAATTTCCTTATTTGGACAACTGCCTGTTCATATCCTTTGACCATTTTACCACTGAGGAATAACTTATAATCATACAGATTTGATTTAAATCCCTAAATAATTTAGAAATTAGACCTTGATAAGAATTTCTAGATGTAAAAATTGATTCCCAGCTCTGCTAATTCCTTTAAATCTTGGCTGTTAGTTTTATTAGTGTAAAAACTTTTAAATTTAATACAGCCCATTTTGTAATTTATTGTAAATTATATAAAATATGCAAATTTTATGTAAAAATCATCCATTTTACAGTTTATAATATACTCTATTTCTAGTTTGGTCTTAAATTTCTCCCCTTTCCATAGATCTGACAGAGATCTTGATCTGTTAATTGATCTAAAATCAGAATTGCCCTTTATGTTTAAATCCTGTACCAATTTTGACCTTATTTTTAGTATACAGTGTGACATATTGGTCAATGCCTAGCTTTTGCCATACTACTTTCCAGTTTTCTCAGCAGTTTTTTCCAACAGTGAATTCTTTTCCCATCCCAATAGCTAATGTCTTTGAGATTGTTAAAAACTAGCTTGTGATTGTCATTTCCTGCTTTATTTTTTTGTACCTATTCTAATCTGCTAATCCATTACTCTTATTTCTTAACCAGTACCCAGTACCAGGAATTTAGATGACTGTTGTTTTACAGTATAATTTTATATGGTACAGCCAGGCCACCTTCCTTTGCATTTTTTCATCAATTTCCTTGATGTTCTTGATATTTTATTGCTCCCGATTAATTTTGTTCCTATTTTTTTTTCTAGCTCTGCAAAATAATTTTTTGTGGGTTTGATTGTTATGGCATTGAATAAGTAATTTCATTTGGGTTAGAATAGTCATACTTATTATTTTACATATATATTGCCATGAGCAATTGATGTTTTCCAGTTGTTAAAATATGACATTATTTATATGAAAAATATTTTGTAATTGCTACCATACAGTTTCTGGGTTTGTCTTAGGAGGTACATTTCCAAAGTATTTTATGTTGCCTACATTTATTTTAAATGGAATTTCACTTTCTATCTCTTGCCCTGGGGCTTTGTTGCTTATATATAGAAATGCTAATGATTTATTCAGATTTATTTTATATCCTTCCACTTTGCTGAAGTTGTTAATTGCTTAAGTAGCTTTAAGTTGATTTTCTAGGATTTTCTAAATATACCATCAAATCATTTGCAAAGAGTGAAAGTTTTGCTTGCTCATTGCCAATTCTAATCCATTCAATCACTTTTTCTTATCTTATTGCTAAAACTCACATGTCTAATACCATAATGGATAGCAATTATGATAAAGGGTACATTTATTTCACCCCTGATCTTATTGGAAATAGTCCTGGTTTATCCCCATTACATATGATCTTTAGATTTACATAGTTAGTACTCCTGTAGAGATAGACCTTCACTGAGGTTCCTCCATGAAATCTAGAGATGAAAACTTGTTTTTTCTCTTTATTTTGGTGAGGTCTGTAGCTTTAATGTCTGTGTAGTGGCTTCATTTTACATTAAGGTAAAGTTCCAGAAGAATGCTAGCTTCACATCGCCATCTTGGTCTTGCCCCAGAAGTCCTATCAAGGCTATTTTTCAAAGCCATAGAACTAAGTAGCTTGAGTCCACAATTTGGCTAAGCCAAAGATGCAGAGTTTTTGAGTGGTAAATAATTTCCTCAGAATATAAAGGAATATGTTAAATTGAATTAATCATTAATTCTTTTTCATTTGATATTTCAGTTTTCCAAATACATACTATAAAAGTTTTCAAATTCATCCGTATACTTTTGTGTATTTTTAAGTTGCAAAATTTCCTTCCCCCCCTCCATTTCTATCCCCCTCCCCTCAGTGGTGAATAGTCAGATTAATATTGTACATACATTTTTGTGTAAAACATGTTTACAGATTAATCATTTTCCATATGAGTAATTAGGATTAAAGGAAAGAATGAAATAAGAGATTTTTTTTTAAAAGTTAATGGAGTGTTCATTAGATTCTGACTTCCTTTAGATTCCATTAGATTCCATTAGATTTCCTTTCTTTCTTTTTTTTTTTTGCTTTGGTTTGCCTTTCTTCCTCTGGATGGGAATGGCATTGTCCATAAGTGGTCTAATAGGGTTCTCCTAGCTCTCTGAACTAACGAGAGGAGCTGCATCTATCAACTCACAATGCTGTTCTTATTGTGTACATTGTTCTCTTCTGTTCCCTTCACTCAGATTAGATCCTACAACTGATTCCAAGCTTCTCTAAAGCCCAATCATTCAAGGTTTCTTCTAAAACAGTAATATTTCATAATATTCATATACCATAACTTGCTTAACCATGTCCCAATTGAGGGGCATCTCCTCAATGTCCAATTATTTGCCTCTATAAAAAGAGCTTCCATAAATATTTTAGAACATGTAAAACTTTTCCCATTTTTTATGATCTCTTTTTTGATATAGGTCTAGAATTGGAATTGCTGGATCAAAGGGTTTGAACAATTTCATTGCTCTTTGCGCAGATTTCCATATTGCTCTCCAGAATGGTTAGATCAGTTCACAACCCCATTAACAATGCTTTAATGGGAGGCAGAGCCAAGAGGGCAGCAGGAGAAGAACTTCTCTTAGATGCTCTCTCCAAAATATTTCAAAAACCTTAAAATAATTATGCTAACTAAATTTTCAAGAGACAGAACACACAGAAAGATACAGTGAGTCTATTCTCCAGGCCATGGTAACCTGGAAAACACTAGGAAGCTCTATTCCATGGGATTAGAGGTGCACCAAGCCAGAGGAAAGGAGTTTCAGCCTCCAGGAAATAGCCCCAGGGAGCCTGGGAGCTGGCTTCTTGCAGCAGAAGCAGTTTCCTGAAATGCACCCCAGAGAGCATGAAGCACAACTTAGAAGATCAGAAGGGAGACCTCTGCCACAGTGAACACAAAGCCCAGGCCCTCAGCATGGTCATGGTACTCTGTTCAGTCCAGGCCCTCATCACTGCCGAACATCAGCACTGTCTGCACTCAACGAATCCCAGATTACAGGAAATAGAAGCAGGCCTTGGAGCTGCCCAGCAGTTGTGTCCTGAGTGCGCAGCCCAAGGATGGTAAGGGAATAGTGGGAGACTGTTGAGGTCTGTCTTCTGTCCCTGAAACAGGACTCTGGGTCTGTGACCACATTCATACCCTGGGAGAAAGACTCTAATAACTCCCAATAATAGTAATTCTAGTAGAGAGAACAGACAGAAGTGATGGACCCTCATGACGTTTCTGTGACAAAGAATGATTTTAAAAAATAGTTCCTTAAAAAGGAGGAAATTAAAGAGATGGAAGGATAGAGGGGACTGAATATGGCAAATGTCATTACATTAAGAGTTACAAATGACTTATTGCAATAGAGGGGAAGAAGGGAGGAGGTGAGAACTGCCTGAATCTTACTCTCATCTGATTGTCTTAAAGTTAAAATACACACACTCAGTTAAATTAAGAAACTTATCTTACCATTAAAATATTGAAAAGGGGAAAGGGGAGGGAGAGGAAAGGGGGAGTAAACAGAAGGAAAGGAAGAAAGAAGGGGCAAAGGGAAAGGGGACAAAAGGGGGAGGGGGTTTAGATATAGGAGGGCAAACACACTGAAGGTAGTAGAATTCAGAAACAAAACAGTGGGGAATATGGATAAAGGGGAAAAATGGGGGGGGGGATAAAACAGAGGGAAGGTAACATGGAAGGCGATAAAGAGTTAGTAGTTCTAACTTTGAATGTGAATGGGATGAAGTAAGTGAATAGCAGAATACATCAATGCTACAGTATGCTGCTTACAAGAAACTCATCTGAAACACAGAGATACATATAGAGTAAAGGTAAAAGTTTGGAGGAAAATATATTTTGGTTTAGCAGAAGTGAAAAGAGAGGTAGACATGCTTATCTCAGACAAAGCATCTGCAAAAATAGATTTTATTAAAAAGAGATAAGGAAGGAAACTACATCCTCCTAAAAGGTACTATAGATAATAAAGAAATTTCCATACTAAATATGTATGCACCCAATGGCATAGCATTCAAATGCTTAGAGGAGAAGTTGAAGGAGTTACAGGAAGACATAGCAAAACTCTACTAGTGGGAGACCTCAACTTCCCTCTCTCAGATTTAGATAAATGTAACTAGAAAATAAACAAGAAGGAAATTAAGGAGGTAAATAGATTGTTAGAAAACCTAGACATGATAGACTTATGGAGGAAATTGAAAGGGGGTAGATAGGAATATACTTTCTTTTCTGCAGTACATGGCACTTACACAAAAACTGACCATGTACTAGGGCATAAACATCTAATAATCAATTGCATAAAGGCAGAAATAGTGAATACATCTTTCTCAGATCATAATGCAATAAAAGTCATATGCAATGTTGGGCCAAGGAGATATAGAACCAAAACTAATTGGAAAGTGAATAACCTTATTTTAAAAAATGAGTGGATCAAACAACAAATTATAAAAAGAATTAATTATTTTATCCTAGATAATGACAATAATGAAACATCATACCAAAATCTATGGGATACACACAAGGTAGCTGTCAAGGAATATATTATAACTTTAAATTCTTATATGAATAAATTAAAGAAAGAGGAAATCAATAAACTAAATTTTCAACTAAAAAATTAGAGAAAGATCAAATTAACCCCCCAATTAAATACCAAATAAGAAATACTATTTTTTTTTGAATTTTGAAGATTTTATTTATTTTGAGTTTTATAATTTTTCCAATAATCTTACTTCCCTCTCCCCCAACAGAAGGCAATTTGTTAGTCTTTGCATTATTTACATGGTATACATTGATCCAAATTGGCATGCTGAGAGAGAAATTATATCATTAAGGAAGTAACGTAAAGTATAAGAAATACCAGGATCAGATAATAAGATATCAGTCTTTTTTTTCTAAATTTAAGGTAATAGTCCTTGGTCTTTGTTCAAACTCCACAGTTTTTTCTCTGGATATAGATGGTATTCTCCATTGCAGACAGCCCCAAATTGTCCCTGATTGTTGCACTGATGGAATGAGCGAATCCATCTAGGTTGGATAATTTCACAGCTCCACCAGCAATGTAATAGTGTCCCAAATTTCCCACAACCCTTCCAACAATGATCATTATCCTTTCTAGTCATATTGGCCAGTCTGAGAAGTGTGAGGTGGTCCCTCAGAGATGCTTTCGTTTGCATTTCTCTAATAAGTAATGATTTAGATCAATTTTTCATATGACTATGGATTGCTTTGATCTCCTCATTTGTAAATTGCCTTTGCAATTTTGCAATTTACAAAGAATACTTTGACCATTTGTCAATTGGGGAATGGATTTTTTTAAAAATATGACTCAGGTCTCAGTATATTTTAGAAATGAGTCCTTTGTCAGAAACATTAGTTGTAAAGATTGTTTCCCAGTTTACTACATTTCTTTTGATCTTGGTTACAGTGTTTTTGTCTGTGCAAAAGCTTTTTAATTTAATGTAATCAAAATCATCTAGTTTGCTTTTAGTGATGTTCACCATCTCTTCCTTAGTCATAAACTGCATCCCTTTCTATAGATCAGACAGGTAAACTAGTCCTTGATCTTCTATTTTGCTTATATTAGTGTTTTTTATGTCTAAATATTGTATCCATTTCGATCTTATTTTGGTATAGGGAGTGAGGTGTTGGTCTAATCTAAGTTTCCTCCATACTAACTTCCAATTTTCCCAGAAGCTTTTATCAAAGAGATAGTTTTTATCCCAATAACTGTACTCTTTAGGTTTATCAAACAGCAGATTGCTATAATCGTTTCCCACTATTGTACCTAGTCTATTCCACTGGTCCACCACTCTGTTTTGTAGCCAGTACCAGACAGTTTTGATGACTAATGTTTTAAAATATAATTTTAGATCAGGTAGGGCAAAGCCCCATTCTTTTGCACTATTTTCATTAAATCCCTGGAAAAACTTGACTTTTCATTTCTCCACATGAATTTACTTACAACTTTTTCTAACTCATTAAAGTAATTTTTTGGAATTTTGATTGGTAGGGCATTAAACAGGTATTTTAATTTTGGTAAGATTGTCTTTTTTATTATATTAGCTTGACCTATCTATGAGCAGTTAATGTTTGCCCAGGTATTTAAATCTTATTTAATTTGTGTGAGAAGTGTTTTAATAATTGTACACAAAAAGTTTCTGAGTCTGCCTTGGCAAATAGACTCCCAGTTATTTTATATTGTCTGAGGTTACTTTGAATGGGATTTCTCTTTCTAGCTCTTCCTGCTGTATCTTGCTAGTCATATATAGAAAAGTTGAGGGTTCATGAGGGTTTGTTTTATGTCCTGCAACTTTGTTAAAATTGCTAATTGTTTCTAGTAGTTTTTTTGGATGATTTCTTGTGATTCTCTGGGTATACCATCATGTCATCTGCAAAGAATGAGAGTTTTGTCTCTTCCTTCCCAATTCTAATTCCTTCAATTTCTTTTTCTTCTCTAATTGTTGTAGCTAATATTTCTAATATCTCTTTTAATAGTAGTAGTGACAATGGGCATCCTTGTTTCACCCCTGATCTTATTGGGAATGCTTCTAGCCTCTCCCCATTGAATATAATGCTTGTTGATGGTTTCATATTGATACTGCTTATTATTCTAAAGAGCAGTCCATTTATTCCTACACTCTCTAGTGTTTTTAGTAGGAATGGGTGCTGTATTTTGTCAAAATCTTTCTCAACATCTATTGATGTGACCATATAATTTCTGTTGTTGATATAATTGATTATACTAACAGTTTTCCTAATATTGAACCGACCCTGCATGCCTGGGATGAATCCTACTTGGTCAAAATGTATCATCCTAGTGATACCTTGTAATTCATTTTGCTAAGATTTTATTTAAGATTTTTGCCTCTATATTCATCAGGGAGATAGGTCTATAATTTTCTTTCTCTCTTTTAACTGTTCATGGTTTAAGTATCAGCACCATATTGGTTTCATAGAAAGAATTAGGCAGAGTTCCGCCTTCCCCTATTTTTCCAAAGAGTTTATATAGAATTGGAACTAGTTGTTCCTTAAATGTTTAGTAGAATTTGCTTGTGAATCCATCAGACCCTGGAGATTTTTTATTAGGGAGTTCAGTGATGGCTTTTTGAATTTCTTTTTCTGAGATAGGGTTGGTTAGGTATTTAATCTACTCTTCATTTAACCTGGGCAACTTATATTTTTGGTAAATATTCATCCATTTCACTTTGATTGTTAAATTTATTGGCACAGAGTTGAGCAAAATAATTCCAAATTAATACGTTAACTTCCTCCCCATGGGTGGTAAGTTCACCTTTTTCATTTATGATACTAGCAATTTGGTTTTATTCTTTCTTTTTTTAATTAAATTGACCAGAGGTTTATCAAATTTATTGGATTTTTCATAAAATGAACTTTTGATTTTATTTATGAATTCAATAATATTTTTGTTCTTGATTTTGTTAATTTCTCCTTTAATTTTTAGAATTTCTAATTTGTTATTTAATTGGGGATTTTAAATTTGTTCTTTCTCTAATGCTTTAGTTGCATATTTAGTTCACTGATTTCCTCTTTCTCTAATTTATTCATGTAAGCCTTGAAAGATATAATATATATAGACTGACAGTCACTTTGAGTCGATCCCATAGATTTTGGTATATTGTTTCAATATTGTTTTTATCTAGGATAAAATAATTAATGTTTTCTCTAATTTGTTGTTTGATCCACTCATTCTTTAAAATGAGGTTATTCAGTTTCCAATTAGTTCAGGGTCCATATCTCCCTGGCCCAATATTGCATATGACTTTTACTGCATTGTGATCTGACTAAGCTGTATAGGAGGGCAAACATACTAAAGGGGGTGGTATTCAGAAACAAAATACTGGGGAATACAGATAAAGGGGAGAAAGGGAAAATATAAACAGAGGGAAAATAGCATGGAAGGCAATAAAGAGTTAGTAATTATAACGCTGAATGTGACTGGCATGGACTCTCCCTTAAAATATAAGTGAATAACAGAGTATATTAAAAACTAGAATCCTACAATATGCTTACAACTCATTTGAAGCAGATATATATATATATATATATATATATATATATATATATATATATAGAGAGAGAGAGAGAGAGAGAGAGAGAGTGTAAAGGTAAAAGCTTGGAGAAAAATATATTTTGCTTCAGCTAAAGTGAAAAAAGCAGGGGTAACAATCCTTATCTCAGACAAAGCAACTGCAAAAATAGATAACATTAAAAGAGATAAGGAAGGAAACTATATCCTCCTAAAAGGTACCATAGAAAATAAAGTGATTTCAATACTGGATATAGATAGATAGATAGATAGATAGATAGATAGATAGATAGATAGATAGATAGATAGATAGATGGATGGATGGATGGATGGATGGATGGATAGATAGAGAGATAGAGAGATAGAGAGATAGATAGATAGATAGATAGATAGATAGATAGATAGATAGATAGATAGATAGATGCACCAATGGGATAGCACCCAAATTCTTAGAGGAGAAGCTGAAAGAACTACAGGAAGACATAGACAGCAAAACTCTACTAGTGGGAGACCTCAACCTCCCACTCTCAGATCTAGATAAATAGAATCATAAAATAAACAAGAAAGAAGTTAATGATGTAAATAGATTGTTAGAAAAACTAGATATGATAGACTTATGGAGGAAATTGGATAGAGATAGAAAGGAAAATATCTTTTTCTCTGCTGTACATGACACTTAAACAAAAATTGACCATGTACTAGGGTATAAAACCCTAATGAGTAACTGCAGAAAGGCAGAAATAGAAATTCTAAAAATTAAAGATGAAGTTAATTACATAGAAAGTAAGAAAACTATTGAACTAATAAATAAAACCAAGAATAGGTTTTATAAAAAGACCAATAAAATTGATAAAACTCTGGTCATTTTGATTGAAAAAAAAGAAAGAAGAAAACAAAATTCAATATCATAAATGAAAAAAGGTGAACTCATCACCAATGAGGAAGAAATTAAAGTAACAATTCAGAATTATTTTGCCCAACTCTATTCCAATAAATTTGATAATCTAAATGAAATGGATGAATAGTTGCAAAATATAAGTTTCCCAGGTTAAAAGAAGAGGAAGTTAAATACCTAAATAACCCTATCTCAGAAATAGAAAATCAACAAGCCATCACTGAACTCCCTAAGAATAAATGTCGAGGACCAGATGGATTCATTCATAAGTGAATTCTATCAAACATTTAAAGAACAATTGTTCTTTAACTAAACCAGAAAGAATTAAAACAGAGAAAGAAAATTATAGACCTATCTCCCTGATGAATATAGATCAAAAAGATCTTTAAAAAAATCTTAGCAAATGGACTACAACAATCACTAGCATAATACATTATGACCAAGTAGGATTCATCCCAGGAATGCGGGGTTGGTTCAATATTAGTAAAATTGTCAGTATTATTAATTATATCATTAGCAAACCTATCAGATACCATATGATTATATCAATAGATGCTGATAAAGCTTTTGACAAAATATAGCACTCATTCCTTCAAAAACACACTAGAGAGAGTAGGAATAAATGGATTGTTCCTTAGAATAATAAACAGTATACATCTGAAACCATCAACAAGCATTATATTCAATAGAGACATGCTAGAGGCATTCCTAATAATATTGGGAGTGAAACAAAGATGCCCATTATCACCCCTACTATTCAATATTGTGTTAGAAATGTTAGTTTCAGTAATAAGAGAAGAAATAGAAATCAGAGGAATTAGAATTGTGAAGGAAGAGACAAAATGCTCGCTCTTTGTAGATGACATGATAGTATACCTAAAAATTCCAAAAAATCATCTTAAAAAACCACTAGAAATAATTTGCAACTTTAGCCAAATTTCAGGAGATAAAATAAACTCTCACAAATCCTCAACATTTCTATATATGACTAGCAAGATGCAGCAGAAAGAGCTAGAGAGTGAAATCTCACTCAAAGCAACTTCAGACAGTATAAAATCCCTGGGAGTCTACCTGCCAAGCAGACTCAGAATCTTTTTGAAAACAATTACAAAACACTTCTCACACAAATAAAAATCAGACTTAAATAACTGGCCAAATATCAACTCCTCATAGATAGGCTGGTCAAATATAATAAAAATGACAATCCTACCAAAATTAAACTACTTGTTTAGTGCCCTACCAATCAAAATTCCAAAATGTTACTTTAATGAGTTACAAAAAATGTAAGTAAATTCATATGGACAAATAAAAAGTCGAGAATCTCCAGAGATTAAATGGAAAAAAGTGCAAAAGTAGGTGGCTTAGACCAAGGAGATCTAAAATTATATTGTAAAACAACAGTCATCAAAACTGTCTGGTATTGGCTAAGAAATAGATTGGTGGATCAGTGTAATAGACTAGGTACAATAGCAGGAATTGATTATACTAATCTGTCGTTTGATAAACCCAAATACTCCAGTTATTGGAATAAAATCTCTCTTTCTTTGATAAAAACTGTTGGGGAAAATTAGAAGACAGTATGGAAGAAACTTAGATTAGGCCAACACCCCACACCCTATACCAAGATAAGATCAAAAATGGATACAGGATCTAGGCATAAAAAACAATGTAAAAACAAACTAGAAGATCAAGGAATAGTTTACCTGTCAGATCTATGGAAAGGGAAGTAATTTATGACCAAAGAAGAAATGGAGAACACCATTAAAAATAAACTAGATAATTTTGATTACATTATTAAAAAGCTTTTGCACAGACAAAACCACTGTAACCAAGATCAAAAGAAATATAGCAAATATAGAAATATAGGAAACAATTTTTACGACTAGTGTTTTTGACAAAAGACTCATCTCTAAAATATACAGAGAACTGAGTCAAATTTAAAAAAAGACAAGTCATTCCCCAATTTTAAAATGGTCAAAGGATATGCAAAGGAAATTTACAGATGAGAAAATCAAAGCAATTTATAGTCATATGAAAAAATTGTTGTAAATCAATAATTATTACAGAAATGCAAATTAAAACATCTTTGATGTACCACCTCACACCTCTCAGATCGGCCAATATGACTATAAAGGAGAATGATCAATGTTGGAATGGATGTGGGTAATCTGGGGCACTAATACAGTCTTGCTGGAGCTGTGAACTCATCCAAACTTTCTGGAGAGCAATTTTGAATTATGCCCAAAAGGCAACAAAAATATTCATACCCTTTGATACAGCTATACCACCACTGGGTCTATACCCTGAAGATATTATGAAAAAGGGTAAAAGCATCACCTGTACAAACATATTCATAGCAGCTCTGTTTGTGGTGGCAAAGAAAAGGAAACTGAGGGAATGTCCATTAGTTGGGGAATGGCTTAACAAACTGTGGTATATGTATGTGATGGAATAATATTGTTCTATTACAAACCAGGTGAGATGGGAATTCAGTGAAGTTTGGAAGGATTTGGATGAACTGATGCTAAACGAGGAGAAGAACCAGAAGAACAGTGTACACCTTAATAGCAACATGAGAGTCATGACCAAACTTAACGGATTTTCTCATACCAACAGGGCAACAGTCAGGCACAATTTGGGGATATCTGTGATGGAGAATGCCATCTGTATCCTGAGAAAGAATTGTGGAGTATGAACAAAGACTAAAGACTTTTTATGAACCTTTAATTTTGTTAAAAAATTGTCTTATTCTGCTATATCTCATACTATGAGTTTCTTTGTTTAGGATATGAATTCTCTCTCATCACATTCAACTTAGATCAATGCATACTATGGGAATGATGTGAAGACTAACAAACTGCTGCTGCGGAGGAGGAGGAATGGAAGCAAGATTGGTAGAAAAATTGTAAAACTCAAAATAAATAAAACCTTTCTAAAATTATAAAAGCAGCATTGGACAGATGAAAAGGAGATAAGAAAGCTCTCTGAGGAAACAAATCCTTCAGATGTAGAATGGAGCTAAAGGAAGCTGATAACTTTGTGAGAAATCAAAACACATTATTTCAACACCAAAAGAATAAAAAATTAGAAGAAAATGTGAAATATCTCATTGAAAAATAACTGATCTGGAAAACAGAACCAGAAAAGATAATTTAAAAATTATTGGGGTACCTGAAAATCATGATCAGGAAAAGAGCCTTGACCTCATTTTTAAAGAATTTCTATAGCAAAATTGGCCTGATATCCTAGAAGCAGAGAGCATCCACCGAACTACCCTAGAAAGATATCAAAAAAAAAAAACCCAACTCCCAGGAATATTATTCCCAAGTTAGGGAACTCCCAAGTCAAAGAGAAAATATTACAAGCAGCCAGAAGGACACAATTGAGATATTGTGGAGTTGCAGTCAGGATCACGCAGAACTTAGCAGCAACTACATTAAGGGCTTGCAGGGCTTAGAATATAATATTCTGGAAGGCAAAAGAGGTTGGAATGCAACAAAGAATCAACTACCCAGCAATACTGAACATCCTCATCCAAGGGAAAAAATGGACTTTCAATGAAACAAGGGAATTTCAAATGTTCCTGATGAAACTACCAGAGCTGAACAGAAAGTTTGACATTAAAGTACAAGACTCAGGTGAAGCAAAGAGAGTGTGGACAAGAAGGGTAAATTATGAGGCACTTAATGATGATGTACTGCATGTATTTCTTCATGGAAAGATTGTAGTGATAATACTCATATGAACCTTCTCATTTAATAGAGTAGGTAGAAGGAGCTTTTATAGATAATGCAACGAGAGAGCTGAATTTGAAGATATATGGTTTAAAATGGAGTCAGTGGGTAAAAGGGAAATGTATTGGGTGAAAGGGGAATGTACTGGGAGTAAGAGAAAGGAGAGGTAGAATAGGCTAATATATTCCTTATAGAAGATATCTCACATAGCTTTTGTAATGGTATGGAAGGAGGGAAAGCGAGGGGGAATGAGGGAGCCTTCATTCTCATCAGAAATGGCTCAGAAAGGAAACAGCATACATTCAATAGGGTATAGACAACTAGAAGAAAAAGGAGATAAGAGGTACAGGGAGACAGGATGGGGGGATGAGGGTGATAGACGAGAGGGTAGATCATAGTAGAGGATAGTAAGATATAACACATTGTTTTGCAAGATGCTGGAATTGGGTGGTCTCTCCAAGACCATGGGGTCAGGTGGTTATATCTCTGCAATGGGATGTGGGCTTGGGGCCTCTTAAACTCCAGGGCTGGTGCTCTGTCCACTGTGCCATTTGGCTGCCCCACAGCACATTTTTGAATATGGATAGCATGAAAGGAGAGAGAAAATATAATAGATGGTAGGGGGGAGGAATGGATGGAGGGAATAAGAATAAGCAACAACAACTTTGGAAAAATATGGAAGTCACTACTATGATGGACTTATGATAAAGAAAGTGATGCACCAGAGACAGAGCTGATGGTGTCAGACTGAAAAACATTTTTTTCTCTTTCTTTTACTTTATTTCTCTTGAGGTTTTATGTTTTTGTGGGGAAGGGTTATTGTATTTACTCTTAGACAAGTACATTTTAGTAACGTGTAAATAAATTAAAGAAAAAACCCCAATACATTAATGTCCCAAGCCTCCTAAAACCTCTCCAACATTGATCATTTTTCCCTTTTTGTCATCTTAGCCAATCTTATGAGTTGATACCTCAGAGTTGTTTTAATTTGGATTTCTCTAATCAATAATGATTTGGAGCATTTTATCATATGATAGCTTTAATTTCTTCATTTGAAAACTGTCTTTTCATATCCTTTGATCATTTATCAATTTGGGAATGACTTATAACTTTATAAATTTGATGCAATTATCTATATTCTAGAAATGAGACATTTATCAGAAATCCTAGCAGTTAAGACTACTTCCCAGTTTTCTACTTTCCTTCTAACTTTGGCAGCATTGATTTTATTAGTGCACGAACTTAATTTAATATAACCAAAATCATTTATTTTGCAGTTTATAATGTACTTTATTACTTGTTTGGTCATAAATATACCCCCTTTCCATAGATCTTATAAAGTATTCTTTATTGGTCTATTAATTATCTATGGTGTCATTCTTTTTGTCTAAATCCTGTACCCATTTTGAACTTACTTTGCTATAGGGTGTAAGATGTGTGACTATGCCTAGTTTTTGCCTCACCATTTTCCAAATTTCCCAACATTTTTTGAAAAACAATGAGTACTTATCCCAAAAGTAAATGTTGTTAGGCTTGTCAAATAGTGGATTACTGTAATCACTCACTACTGTTTCTTTTGAACCTCACCTAATACACTGATCCAATATTCTATTTCTTAACCAGCACCAGGCAGTTTTGATGACTGCCACTTTATGTATAGTTTTAGATCTAGCAGAGCTAAGTCACTTTCCTTAATTTTTTTCCATCTATTCCCTTGCTATTCTTGACCTTTTGTTACTCCAGATGAATTTTGTTACTATTTTTTTCTAGTTCATAATTTTTCTAATTCATAAAATAATTATTTGTTAGTTTGATAGGTATGACATTGAATAAGTAACTTAATTTGAATAGAATTATCATTTTTATTATATTAGCTTGACTTAACCATGAGCAATTAACATTTTTCCAGTTATTTAAATCTGACTTTATTTGGGTGAGAACACTTTATAATTAGTGTTCTCACAGTTTCTGAGTTTGTCTTGGGAAGTAGGTTCCCAAGTATTTAATGTTGTCTACAGTTAATTCAAATGTAATCTCTCTTTCTGTCTCTTGCTCTTGGGCTTTGATGATCATATATAGAAAAGCTGATGATTTATGTGGGTTTATTTTTTCTTCTGCTACTTTACTGAATTTGTTAATTTTTTCAATGGTTTTTTAGATGATTTTCCCAAGTTCTCTATGTATACCATCTTATCATTTAAAGAGTGAACACTTTGCTTCCTCATTGCCAATTCTGTTTCCTTCCATTTCTTTTTCTTCTCTTATTGCTAAAGCTAACATTTCTAATACTATATTGAAGAGTAATGGTGCTAATGGGCATTTTTGTTTCACTCCTGATCTTTTTAGAAATGCTCTGAGTTTATCCCCGTTACATATAATATCTGTTGGTGGTTTTAGATAGATACTATTTATTATTTTAAGGAAAACTCCATTTATACCTAAACTTTCTAGTGTTTTAATAGCATTTAATCTTAACAAGAGGAGTGCACTTAAATTTAGATGCAAATTTCTCTTCAAATTTTGCTACAATCATATTTCATATCAAAGTTACTCTAAAAATATCAGTACTAATTTTTAGAATTTATCAGCATTTTATATTTTAATAAAATAACATATATTGTAAGATTTACAAAGACATGCCAAAGGGGATGATGTGATGTTCTCTAGAAGCAGTGTATTACAGTCAATAGAGTAGATGGTCCAGAGTTTAAATATAATAAAAAAAGTTAATAAAATAAATAAAAATTCAACAGAATATTGGTGATGTTAACATGATTTTATTATGTTCATTTGTAGTGGGTTCCATTTTGAATTTGACACCAAAGGTGTAAAAATTGTTTTAGCATTTGAAATTACAAAATTAAATACATGATCTCAAATTAGAAAAGGATTTAAGGGTCATCTATTCAGTCTACATGTAAAGACTTCAACTGTAGTGAATATTTATCTAGTTTCTCCTTCATAATATAGGTCATTGAAGATGAACATATGAATTTCTCAGTTAACTTATGTCATTTTAGCAGTCACACTTTATTTTCATTTCATTTGAATTAAACCTGGGTTTTCACTTTTATGGGAAAAATTCATGAGAAAAGTTCCTCTTACAATGCAGACTGATAAATGTTCATTACTATAGCTTCATAGAGAGTTGCTAGGCTACAGAGAGATCAACTGGATTGTCCAGAATCACTTAGAATGTGTTGAAAAAGCATGTAAAACTGGGCCTTCTTGACTGAAATTAGCTTCCCATCTAGCTCATCATGTTGTTTCTCATAGGTAGAATTATTCAGTACTTTTTTTTTATAAGTTTACCCAAACAATGTTTCTTCAAATTTTATTTTTTCTCATAGGTCTTCCTCATTTATCAGATCTGAACATGGCTGTCTTATGTATTAATAACAGTAAATTTCATTTGCAAAAAGACATTTAACTTTATTCAAACCTTTTTTAACATCTATGATCTCACTTTAGTCTTGCAATACGAAGAAGCAGAAAAATTATCTCAAGTTTCCAATGGAGAAGCATAAGAAATACAAAGGTTGAGTTCAGTTGAGTTCAGTAAGATGAATTGTAAGGTCAGTGAGTAGATTTCTGGAATGAGATACATGTTTATTGACTCTTAGTTAAGGGTTAATTCCACTAAACCATGTTAAATCCAGTATGCTCCTGCTGATTCTTATGTATGATGCAATTTTTGTATGTATTTCTCCAAACCATAAAGAAAGCAAAGACAGTAAAGAAAAAGTATCTTTGATCTACATTCAGGCTCTACCAGTTTCTTTCATGAAGATAGACAGCATCATTTATCATAGATCTTACAGCATTGTCTTAGATCATTGTATTGCTAAGAAAAGCTAAGTTATTCATAACTATTCATAGTAAATCATTATATAATATTATTTTAACTGTATAAAATGTTCGGGTTCTGCTCATTTCACTTGGTTTTTGGATTATATGTCATTCCATGTTTGCTTGTTCTTTTTCTGAGATCAAGCTTTCCCTCACTTCCTATAGCAGTTTTTGGGTATTCTCTCAATTTTCAATTCTTTGCCACTACCTAAAGTATTGCTATAAATATTTTTGTAAGCATAAATCATTTTCCCTTTTTGATTATTTTCTGCTTGGTTAAAAACCTAATAGTGATATTGCTTTGTCATTGCATGGTATTACAGTCTTTTGAGTATAGTCCCATATTGCTCTCCAGAGTGACTGAATCGATATACAAATTCATTAATAATACATTAATATTTCAATTTCCTCAAACCACTCCCATATTTCTTATTTTCCTTTTCTGCAATATGTCAGATATGAGATAGTAGCTCAAAGTTCTTTTAATTTCTATTTTCTCATCAATAGTGATTCAGAACATGTTTTATATAATAGTACAATGATTGGATTACTTTGTCTGACAATTGCTTAATCTGGGAGATCTGGAATTTGACTATTATAAATAGGCAAGTTTTCATTGAAAGTTTTATTTTGGGATCACTTTCTGAAGGTGATTGGTGAATTCATTCAATTTCTATTTTCTCCTCTGGTTCTAGAATATCAGAGCAGATGTCTTTGATAATTTCTTGAATGATATGACTAGGCTCTTTTTTTCACTCATGGTTTTCAGGTAAAAATTCTTAAATTTTTCTTTCCTACATCTATTTTTCAGATCAGTTGTTTTACCAATGAGAGATTTCACATTTTATCCTATTTTCTTTGATTGTTTCTTGAGGTTTAAGAAAGCCAATAGCTTTTACTTGCTCAGTTCTAACTTTTAAGAAATTATTTTCTTCAGTGAACTTTTGTACCTCTTTTTCCAATTTGGCCAATTCTAAATTTTTAGGACTTTTTCTCTTCAATGAATTTTTTGTACATATTTTTTTCCTATTTGTCCATTCTCTTTTTTCAAGAAATTCTCTTTTCATTGTATTTTTGTATCCCTTTGACCATTTGGCCTACTTCATTTTCTTAAGATGTAATCTTCACTATTTTTCATGCCTCCTTTCCCAAACTGTTGACTTCATTTTCATGATTTTCTTACATCATTCTCATCTCTTTTGCCAATTTGTCCTCTACTTACTTATTTGATTTTTAAAATCATTTTAGAGTTCTCCCATGGCCTAAGACCAATTTCTCCTCTTCTTTTAGACTTCTGATGTAAGGATTTAGATTTTGCTGTCTTCTAAGTGTTATTTTAATCTTCCTTGTCACCAGGATAACTTTCTATGGTCAGATATTTTTCTTTTGTCTGCTCTTTTGCTAGTCTATTTCTTGACTTTTAATTCTATACTAATGTAGAGTTCTGCTTCCCCAGTGAAGTGGGGTTACCCAAGTTTCATACTTTTTGTGCAGCTGTTTTCAGAGATAATTTTAGGGGCCTGTAATTTTTGGCTTTTCCAAGGTTGTATTATCTAAGGAGAGGCATGTTTCTCTCTGGAGAGAAAGTCTGAGGAACAGTTACCACATCAAGTATGCAAATTACTTACTCCCAGCCTAGAGAGGAAGTGACAAAAAATAATACAGATATTTTGAAGGCCATGTAACTGGAACTAGTAAACTTTAAATACTTTAACAAGGCTGCAATGAAGGGTAAGCCTGCTTCCAGAATCTAAGTAATTCCAGTTCCAATAACAAATATCAAAGTTGCTGAAATTAAAAAAAGCTCATATTTGAAACTTGGGATCTGATTGTCCAACATGAGTTGAATATTGCCCATTCAAGGCCCCTGGTTCTCTTATTTGAGTGTCCCTCAGACCCAAAGCATTTACTTTAAAAATCATAGTGTTCAAAGAAGACCTGAGTCATCTCAATGCCTCAGGTAGGAACAATGGAATAGAGTCCCAGTTCTGTTTTGTTGGTTTTCTGAAGTGAGGTCATGATTAAGAACCATGGAGAAGGGTATTCATATAGTGTAGCAAGAGGTGAATTTCTTGATCTGGAACGGGGTAAAGGCACTTGCAGAGACCGTTTTCATTAATAAAGAATGAAAGTGAGAGGTTCTACGATGATCAGATACTATTGTAGTTCTCATCATAATAATGTCAACTAGTTATTTGGTGATCTTATTCCCATGACCTGCTGGGTTGTTTTGGGGAAACCAACATTTGTAGGTTCCAAAGTTGAATAACATCACAAATTGCATTAGTACAATTTTACCATACTAATGATATGTCATCTGGTACATTTGGAATCCTAGTTCTATATATTGGATATAGCTACTGACAAAAGAGAGATCCCATCATATTGGGGATGTATATGTTTGGAAGAGGATCCAGAGGGGTGGAGCTACCAGTTGCAGAACTTTGACTGAATGTAGCTAAGCCCAAACCTCTAATATTTGATGTTGCCTCACTGACAAGGAAAAGCCTTTATATTCAGTCACCCACTATAACCAGATCAGTACTAGAGCTACTGTTTCCTATATTATATGGCCATTGGAGTCTGGAAGAGGCAGTAAGAAGTTTGTCTTTGCCCAACATGCCCTCCCTTTAATAAAAATCATGTGAAAGTCACATCATCATTCACCTGATGTCATGGTCTTCTTCGATTATGAAGGATGACAATCACTCTCCTGTACTGTACAATGGTTTTGGAGCTACCACGATCACTCTTTTCAACCCTCAAACTGTGACCAGGGTCCCTGCTCCGCCTTGTGGTTGGTCACAAGCTGTTCTTAGCTACATTCAGTCCTCTTCACACTGTGAATAAGACCCAGGACTGTGACCTAGATCCAAGAATAGAAAATAAAATAGAGTTAGGCCCTAGGTGCTAGTAAAGTGGTTCATCCTCTTCTGACTTATTTTTTCCGATCTCCTGACCATTGCAACAGACTGAGAAGTATACTAATAGCCACTGCTGTCACTGATCCAGTCAGTGACTCTGAGGTCTGGTTTGTTGAGGTTAATATGAGCTGGTGTGACCTGCTCTTGACTGCACTCTTCTCTCACCTTGTTGCACCAGACCTTTCCTGCTGACATTGTAAATTGTCTCAGGCTGGAAAATTGCTTCATTCCATCTTTTTGTGAATTCTGCCACTCTGAAATTTGTTCAGAATCATTGTTTGGTGGAGTTTAAGGGAGAGCTCCAATGAATCTATGCCTTTACTCTGCCATCTGGGCTTTGCCACCCCTTCAGTATTTTTGCCAAACAAATGGGGAGGGGTTCTCAAAGTGTCAGACATGATTGAAATAACTGAGCCACAACATGAATCACACTGAAGAGAGAAAGGGCCTTAGGAAGTCTTTCATGTAGTATCTCTGCTGAAATGGATACAAAAGCATGCTCCACCTAGATAAAATGTCTATTTGTTGCTGAAGTTCCTTGGAATAGTCCAGTGATGGAGCGACTTTTCAGCTGTTTCCTGCATCTGTTCTGTTGAAGCAGGGAAATGCTGTGCTCTGTCACTATTCTTGGCTGCTCTAGCTGAGATCTTCTGAAGCCCTGCCCTCAGCTGTTGGGTGCCACGTCTGGAGTCGACATCAGCAAAAGTCATGCCTCTCTTCATGCTCTTCAACCTCTTCAGCTGCCACTCTGAGGTTCTGCCTTCTTCAACTGCTCTCTGACTTTTCCCACTGTTAAGCCATTGTAGGGGCATGTTATACCATTTTTCAGGATGAGTGATTTTAGAGAGTAGTTCATCACATGAACCTGTGACTCAAAAGCCTCCTCCATTAAAGCAATAGGAATTCTGTAGTTGTAGCAGAGGAATCAGTGATCTTTTCTAAGCATTGCTACCATCAAAGTCAAGTCTCTACCCTGATTCATGCAGAACAGTCCACAAGCAGGCCAGTTTTCATTCTCATCCCAACACTGTCCCTAACTTTCTAAATCATTTCTTCTATATTGATTATTAATTTTGTTGGAAAGGCATAAGCCAGTTCATCTTCATTCACCTCCTGGACTTATTCCTGACTTTTCAAACTCCAAAACAATGCTGCCTTCTGGATACTTCCCCACCTCTCTAGATTCCTCTTATGTGTTATTCCCCATTAGAATGTAAGCAACTTGAGGTCAGGTACTGTCTTTCTTTTTTATTTGAATTTGTATCTATAGAAGCTAACAGAGCTGGCACAGAGTATAATATTTATTTTCTTCTTTCCTACTTCTTTCCTTTCATACTAAACAAACATGTAAGGATATGCATGTATGCATACACATACTGAACATATAAGTGTGCATATACAATACAAAACTATCAGATACATTTATGCACATATACATACACAAACTCACATTATGTGTGTAATTATGCATAAAATACCCATATTAAATAAAAGATTCTGTGAGGGTAGGGATTATTATTTTTAATTAATTTTATTCCTTAAAGTGATCATCACAGTAAAGATAGACAACAAGTTTCATGAGGATGAATTATTTTCAGGTATAAATGAATCCTGCCATTGCCATCATAACCAGGAGAGTTTTGTCATAAGCAGGAAGGGAAGACTCAAACATGATTCTCCTTTCTTTGGGTTATGAAAGGCAATATTCCACAGACATTTCTCTCTACATTGTGACCAATTCTAGTTGTGTCAAAGGATCACAAATCCATATTTTTCACCTAATTCCCATTTGAAATCAAGGGGAGTAACTGCCAGAATTGTCACTACCTACCTTTCCTCCCTCCTCACTATCCTAAGACATTCCTGGATCCATTTTCATTCTCATCTTGTAGTGCCTTCAACATCCAGCCCTTTCTACCACTGTTTCCACTCACAAATAGCTCTGGCATTATTAATAGCCCCTCAGTTTGCAGAAGTTACAAATAACTTGAAGCTAGGGAAAGTTGTTTATCTGAGGGGCAATAGATTACTGGCTTTTCCACTTAAAATAATTCTCTACTGAAAAACAAGAAACATCAAATTCGTTTATGAGATACATGTGCTTGAGTGGGATGAGAAAGAGGAGGGAGGGTACATGGTGGATAAAATAAAGAAAAAGCAAATCTATATGAGAACAGAATTGGATTACAAAGGGATTCCCGAAAAAGAAATATTCAAATATATATTGTGAAGTAAATATAAACATATTTACTTTATGTCTCTTCTAGGAAAAATGATAATGGTTCTAATACTTTATTTAGAAGTTATACCTGACCAAACAAAATTCCAAAAAATTACTTTAATAGTTAGAAAAAATTGTAAATAAATTCATATGGAGAAATAAAAAGTCAAGAATTGCCAGGAGCTTAATGAAAAAAAAAAGTGTAAAAGAAGGTGGCTTAGCCCTACCTGTTCTAAAATTATATTATAAAGCATCAGTCATCAAAAATGTTTGGTATTGGCTAAGAAATAGAGTGGTGGACCAGTGGAATAGACTAGGTGTAAAAGCAAGAGATGATTACAGTAATCTGCTGTTTGATAAACCCAAAGAGTCCAGGCATTGGGATAAAAACCCTCTTTGATAAAAACTGCTGGGATAATTGGAAGTTAGTATGGAAGAAACTTAGATTAGACCAACACCTCACACCCTTTACCAAGATAAGATCCAATTGGTTACAGGACTTAGACATAAAAAACAATACTATAAGCAAATTAGAAGATCAAGGACTAGTCTACCTGTCAGATCTATGGAAAGGGGAACAGTTTATGACTAAGGAAGAGTTGGAGAACATCACTAAAACCCAATTAAATGATTTTGATTACATTAAATTAAAAAGCTTTTGCACAGATAAAACCAATGTAATAAAGATCAAAAGAAAAGTAGTAAATTAGGAAACAATCTTTACAACTAATGATTCTGACAAAGGACTCATTTCTAAAATATACAGAGAACTGAGTCATATTTTTAAAACAAAAAGCCATTCCTCAATTGACAAATGGTCAAAGGATATGCAAAGGAAATTTACAGATGAGGAGATCAAAGAAATCCATAGCCATATGAAAAAAATGCTCTAAATTATTAATTATTAGAGAAATGCAAATTAAAGCTTCTCTGAGGTACCACCTCACACTGCTCCGATTGGCCAAAATGACCAGGAAGGACAATGATCATTGTTGGAAGGGTGTGGGAAATCTGGGACACTATTACACTGTTGGTGGAGCTGTGAACTCATCCAACCCTTCTGGAGAGCTATTTGGAACTATGCCCAAAGGGCAACAAAAATGTGCAGACCCTTTGACCCAGCAATACCACTACTGGATCTATACCCTGAAGAGATGATGAAAAAGGGTAAAAACATTACTTGTACAAAAATATTTATAGCAGCCCTGTTTGTGGTGGCAAAGAATTGGAACTCAAGTAAATGTCCTTCAATTGGGGAATGGCTTAGCAAATTGTGGTATATGTATGTCATGGAACACTATTGTTCTATTAGAAACCAGGAGGGATGGGATTTCAGGGAAGCCTGGAGGGATTTGCATGAAGTGATGCTGAGTGAGATGAGCAGAACCAGAAACCCTAACAGCAACATGGGAGTGATGTTCAACCTTGAAGGACTCGCTCATTCCATCAGTGCAACAATCAGGAACAAGTTTGGGCTGTCTGCAAAGAAGAATGCCAGCTGCATACAGATAAGGAGCTGTGGAGATTGAACAAAGTTCAAGGACTATTCCCTTTAATTTAGAAAACCCAGATATCTTATTGTATGATCTTGTCACCTCTTAGACTTCTCGTCTTTAAGGAAATGATTTCTCTCTCATCACACTTAATTTGGATCAAGGTACAACATGGAAACAAAGTAGACTGACAGAGTGCTTTCTGTGGGGGGGGGAAGCAAGATTGGGGGGGAGAATTGTAAAACTCAAGTAATATCTTTAATAAAAATTAATTTAAAAAAAGTTATACCTGCCTTTTTGCACCCAAGTCCTTTGGTACTAAATCATAACATATATAGCCCACTGGCATATGTATTACAGCTGGTGGTTTACATTTTCCTCACAAAGTAAGATTTACTGTATAGATGAAATGAAAGCAGGTTTTAAACTTTATATTCTCCTAAATATGATAACTTCATTGACAATTCCCATATGATTAACCTAAATTCTTCTGTCATGAAACTTTTACCTTCCTTTAAATTGTCAGTTTAAAAAAGATTCCTATATATGCATATATGTATGACTATGCATCTAAGCAACACATATGTATTATAGAAAGATATGTTCATACACATCTAGATGTATGAGTTTTTGATTGTGCATTTCCTTTTCACTCCCTGGGAAAAAACGGAAATTTTTGCATGACATTTAATAATTATAGATATTCCACAGAGACTAATATTAAGTGTGTTAGTTGAAGCAAGAAAGTCTGGATACAATTATACAAACTATTTCCCAATGCACCTTAAGTATCCTCCAAAGATGAGGAATGAATGAATTTATTTATTATACTCATCAAAATACTCAGTTTGATGAATAAACCATATTGTTTCCATCTGAGACTTTCTCCCTCATTTGATTCAAATCTCCTCCTCTGACCATTGTCTAACATCAAGAAGACTCTGCTTTGCTTTTCAGATGAACACTGGATCCTTTCATAACCCAATTCTTTCACAGATGTGTGTCTTTATTGCTCTTTTAAAAAATCACACCAAGACAAGAGAGACAAGAGAAAATTCCCATATACTGAATTAGCAAGTAGACTGCTAAACAAACTTAAATTTGATTATTTCAATAATTTCAATGAAAATTTGCCAGAGTATCTTTATTAACACCACAATATAATATATAGAAATTTAGGAAAAATTCATGCATGTTAGATATTATATGTTATACTATGATGTAAATTTTTTCTTTTTACTGTATAAAAGCAGTGACTCAGAGCACTTTTTTGACATTTCCAATAGTCTCCAGGATTCTATGTATGGGTTCAGGTTGTGATTTTAAGTCAGTTCAATGAAAACTAGGGATGTCATTTCACAAGCTCCTTTAATTCATAATGAAATTTTCAGTAACGCAGGGAAAAGTTTTCTAAATACCATTCACAGAATGAAAACTCATGATGAAGTTTATCACTATAAAATTGTAAACACAGACAATATGTTAGAATCAGCAGAAGTTTAGAATTATATTTCAAATAGTTTAATTACTGTACTCTTTCTTTTCCATAGATATGATTAAGTGAAATGAGGTATCATGAGGAAATACTATATCCTCCACTCTTCTCACTCTACTCTACAAAGAAACAATAGCAAGAAATGTAATTGGAATTCAAACACATTTATAACCCTATTATTATCTTTAAAACCAATGCAAGTCATAATAACATTAACCTAAATTCTTACAATAGAGCTTATTTCTCAGTTATTACAGAAGCAAAGGAATTCTGAAGGTGTAGACCTTTAAGAAGATTACTTTCCAGCTTTCTGGTACATAAAACTTACATCTGTCAGCTGAATTTTGCTGGTAAGTCTCAAATCTTATTCCTACTTTTCAATTCCTTCTGTTTCCTGCATTCACTCTCTCCTGGTCTATTCTAGTTCTGTTATTACAACTTGATGTTTTAGAAAAAGTATTAGTGAATTGCTTTTTTTCTGAACTGGATTGCTTGGTTCAGAGCTATAACTAGGTAGGGATTGTTGCACCCAAGTCCTATGGTGCTAAATTGAAAGGATAGTTAGTTTAGAGATTGATATTCAGTTTAGAGGGTAACTACTTGCAGTATTATAAGTCTTTAACATTACGGAAATGATAGCACTTACCTCTGACATAAAAAAGTCTTATGAACAAAATATAAAAAGAAATAATGGACTTGGTTGAATAAGAAGTAATTTCTTTCTACTACTTTCCAAGACTATGCTTTGGCATTCCTACAGCCAGCACTGGCTTATTCAATAATGCATATATATGTATATATATATATATATATATATATATATATATATATATATATATATATTAATTAGTTGGGTCTGAGTGGTAATGAGGAATGAGAGGATGAGAAACAATTTTTCTCTTTAGGTAATCAAGTTTCCTAAAGAGAAATGCAGGTGTGTGAGAGAGTTGGGAAAAAAGGGCTTTATTTAAGCCAGGAGGTCTGGGTTTCTTTTACTATCTGCATGAATTTAGGCACATCACAACATCTTGGAACTTATGTCAGCCAATTGAAAATGAAAGAAATGAACATCAGGGGTGTCTTATAGCTTTTGATCTATGACTTTATTTTTACATATATTGGACTTTAAGAAAAGGAAACTAATAGGGGTAGAGTGGGTTGGAATTAGAGCTGATTTGGCATTTGTTCAGTGTTCAGTGATACACATTGAAATTTTCAGGGAAAAATGTAATATTTATGTAGTTTGTGAAATACATAAACAGCACAAAAAAAACCTATGACAAACTGTGTTGGGCTAAGGTATATCTGAGTCGATTTTTTTTAGCTTAGTTTTTTTTTTTTTTACAAAGTTGATCAAGGGTGAAGAAATATTCTGGGATAGCAAAGTGCTCACAGTTAGAGGCTAATATTATCTGTTGGTATACCAAATGGTAGCTAATTGACTTCAGTGGACTCTGCAGGAAGGTATTTCACCCACTATGGTTCATTGTAGGTTGAGGGTCAATAGAGGTTTAGCTTGATTTCTAACTTTTCCAACTGTGATTTATTATGCATAGACTTTATTTTCTCACACATTATTTGAAATAAGGAAGAGTCATTGTATTATTGATTAGGGAAGTATTTCAAAAAAATTCTAATTTGAGATACTTCAGTTGATGAAATGACTTATTTGGAAAATACATAAGCTTATTGGGGCGGCTGGGTGGCACAGTAAATGGAGCACTAGCCCTGGAGTCAGGAGTACCTGAGTTCAAATCCAGATAATAATTACCTAGCTGTGTGGCCTTGGGCAAGCCACTTAATCCCATTTGCCTTGTAGAAACCTAAAAATATATGTATACAATCTCATAATGACTAGTCTGTGTCATCTGATGACTTGTTTTCCGCTGTTTTCCTCTTAATATTTTTTCTCTTAGATTTTGCAAGTGGGATCACATATTCCTATCTAGGTTGCTTAACAATAAAATCAGTACTCAGAATATTTTTAAAGTCAGTGTTAGTTTAAGTTTATTAATTAGATTTTTCATTTTTAACATACAGTTGTTGCATAATATTTTTATTATTATTTTAATGAACTTCAATTCATTCCAACAAAACTATAATACCTATCTTGTGAGAGCTTGTTAGAACACATATAAAATATATCTTTAAATCAAAGAATAGATAGTGGAGCGAGTTAGTGAGATTTACTACAGATGTAGTAAAGTGAGTTAACAATATTTTCCTAAAACTAACCATGACTCTCCAGGACAGTTTTCAAAAGGTAATAGAGAGCTACCTTGGATACAAGATGAGGGTATTACTATGATGAATCTTTTTAACGTACACTAATTTCTTTTGCTTATTTCACAAACATTTCCACTCCAACTGTCACTACTGACACTCTACATGCAGCAAATAAAAAGTTAAACAAAATCAATCAACAAGAAAAGCATGTTTCATAGTTTTTACAATATTCTCTTCCCATAGTTTTAAATGAATATTACTTCTCCATCTTTACAGTGGTAAAATTAAGTTTGGAGATATCTCTGCCCTGAAGTCTATTGCATTGATTTGGGAGTCTCTGGCTTTAACTACCATTTCACAAGGCTCTCTACCCATAGTCATAGCTCTACTCACTCAGCAATCTTTTCTGTCTCTGAGAGGGAAGTCTTGCTCCTCTTTCATTGTCAGCCCTTTAGATGATTTTTGGTGCATTAAATTGTAGGTTCCCTAAGAGCAGGTACTCCTTAGTTTGCTTGCATTTTCATTTCCATTCTCGTGGATATAATTATTATTGTTCTTTGCTCTTTGGTCTTAAAGAAAATTATGACTTCAGTTAACTGATGCCATGACATGTAAGTGACTTGGATTAAAGTGAGGGACTTTTGGGCAAAGTCATTATTGTCATTTTTTTCCTCAATAGTTATCTGTATCCAGTGGCCAGATATAGATCAGAACAACTGGAGATGGCTCTGAATGTGTTGGGAGACCTTGACCTTTTTAAAAATCTATATTCTGTGTTACCATCTCTCTGTCTATCTCTCTTCCTCTCTCCCTCTCTCCTCCTAAATAATGGATTCTGAATTGGGCTAATGATTTTTTTAAAAGTTTTGATAACTATATTTCAAAAAATTCATAACTATATTTCAAAAATTGCTGCAATCTTCTATGTTTCATTTTATGAATTAGATTATTCTATGAAGGGTGTATATTATGTGTAAATTTGATTTACCAAAGGGAAAATGGTACAAAATAAAACAGAATAAAAATTTAAGTACCCCTGGTCTAAAAGAAGATTGACAAATTCACAAATTCACAGCTTAGTTATATTGTTTTCATTTGCAAATTTCAGCAATTATATATTCAAATGTCTAAATACAAATAAACTTGTGTGCATTCAAATATATAAACATGTTAATGCTTATATCAAAGACTATAAGTGTATCACTTAAATACACACATTTATATATATATATATATATATATATATATATATATATATGTGTGTGTGTGTGATTATGTGTCAACATGACTCTTTCTAGACCTAGTTCACAAGGAGGAATAAATAAATATCTCTAGAGTCTTCTTAGCCAAGCCTTCTCCATGGGAGAAATGAATTTTGCCAGAAAGATAGGAGATGGGGACACAAGTCTGATTATACTTCTTTCTTTAGCAAGTGGATTTAATTTTATCTGTACACTACCATAAATGTTTTTAATATAAGAAGAATATATATTTTTAGCTTCAAGTGCTCCTAATTACTATTTCTTAGTAGGGAAGTATTACTAGACTAATTTTAAAAGCTGAGCTTCTTTCAATCCAAATGCCAGCTCTACAAATATCAAACATAGTAAATATCAAATAAACACAGTTATTCAAGTTATAGTATAAAATTATAACAGATAATTCATTGACTGAATGAACTCACATTACAAATAAAATTTTAGTTCAATCAAGACAAAGAGACTCAGATCTTACTCAAGAGGAAATTTCTGTAGTCTCTGATATTTTAAACTGAGGATAAGGATATGACTGAGGTTCTGGCTCCTCTTCTACATATCAATTTCTTGATATTTTTTTTCTCTCCCTTTTGAGACCTTTCAATGAAGAAACTGAAACTACCTGGTTTCTCTTTCTCTTGCTCAATGCTAGAAGCAAGAAAACAAATCTTTTACTTCTTTGAAGCTCTTAACCAACTCTGTTGCTGACACAAGCACAAAGCATTGAGTAATTATGCATCACTAATTAGGAGAGTCTTATGCAAATGGATGAGATCTGATAATAGAAGGATATATGTTTCTTCTGTTTTTTTTTTGTTTTCATTCATTAATACTACCAAAGGATTTTCCATGTTTCTTTGAACTCTGCTTTGTTATTTGTTGTGGTAAAATGGCATTTCAATATATTCACAAAGTACAATATTTGGGCAACTATTGTTTCCATTTGCCTCACAAATTACTCAAGCTGTCTATATATTTCCATCAAACGGTCTTTTAATTAACCAAGGGGTGGCAGTGTGTATTTGTTGCTTAAATGAATCAATCTTTAGTTGACAGTTGCAAATTCTTATATTTAAATTACTTATATTGCAGATATAGAGCAACCACAAATATATATTAAGTGCCTACCCTGTATAAAGCCTAAATTCCTGCAAGAAAATCATGAAGCACAACCATCAACAGTTAATATATACATCAACATTTAACAGTTTTAGTTCTTCAAATAGTACTATCCATCCAAGTGTGAAGGAATTTCGTAATTTTAGTGCAATGGCTAGTGGTCATCTTCTTACATGAGCTGAATATTTTGATGAATACTAATTTATTTTATGGCTAAAACACCCTGAGGGATGACCAAGTAAAACATATGCAGTGTGGTATGAGAAACAAATGTATGAGAAAAATAACATTGATAGGTAAAACAAAATCCTTCAAATCACCTCTGAATTTCCATAACAAACTTGGGTTTTGATTTACTCTCAATGAAGTTTGTAATGCTTGTGTTCCATACATGAGGTATGTAACTATTTCAAAGACTGTGCCACACAAAACTGATCTTATGAAGACCTGGATTAAACTAAATAACTTTTGTGAATACTTAAAATACCACTAGAATTTCCAAAAAAAATGAGCTATTTTCAATGCTGTTTCCAAATTTTGAGTCCCTCCCCTCTTCTCTGTTTGGAGCTGAACAACTTCCTTAATTTTTCAATTTCATTATCAAAGATTTGAAAGAGATTTGACTGTAATAATGACCAGTACTGTAAAATTTTGACATAATGTACTGTTTTATAACTGTTAAACACATGCTCAGTCTATGAGAAGTATGACATCTTCATAATCCTCCCTTAATAAAATCATTTTTATATAAATTGCTACTTCAGGACATTTTGTGATATTCATTTAGTTTAGAGATTTACCCTTAGCTGTACTATATATTATCTTGTGCTTCTGAAAAGTACTGCTAGATTAAATATTGAGTAAAGTATGGTGCCTCTATTCTGCAATGCTGCAAAGTGAACACAATTCTTTTCTCTTTAGATGGCAATCTGGAGAAAGACAAGACAAGGAAAATGTACACACTATCATATCAAGAAGCTGGAAACTTCATCGTTTTTATGAATCCCCTTGAAGGTATAAGTAAACAGGTGATAATTTCAAAAGTATTTTCCAAATCTAGAACAAGAATTTTCCCATTAAAGTTTCAGAATATCATATCCTTCAGAAAATTTGATGTATAGCAGCTGCTCTCCTTTGAAAACTGTTTGTGAATTTAAGATGAATTTCAACTAAACAGAAAATTTTACAGAATCTGCCAGGAACCAGATAAGAGATCCAAGAAAAATATAAATTTAAAGAAATGACTCTTACTTTCCTTGGAAATCTGATGATACTATAGCCTATTATAGATAATATATTCAAAGAATCTTAATGTTAAATAACTAAAATAAAATTGCATGAAATTCTAACAAACCCAAGGGGAAAATTATAAAAATATAATATATAGAGTTATTCTTTGAACTTTTATCAGAAATATGTTCAGTATCTGATTCTTCAACATGGGAACTATAAAATAGCTTTTTTCAAACCATCTTTTGATTTTTAAAAGGGGAACCTTTTCAATAACATAGGGATTTCATTTCCTTATGCAAAAGATACCATGAAGTATAAAGGTATTCAAAAGTCCCTACTTGCACATTTTATTTCCATTTTCCTTTCCTCTTCTTCCTACAACATTATCTTCATTTCAGCCAATACAAAAATTTGCATGCAGTTTTGAGAGAAGTGTGCCCACATTATATGCCCTTATGTATATCTATGCATGAGTTTCTTAATTGCAAAGATATGGAGATGGCAAATGTTACAGATGAATATCTCCCTAATTTAGACTTCCTATCTCCGAGGGAGATTTTGAATTTGGTATTCAGAGAAGTAGAAAAATATTTAGGCACTTGAATACATATATATCACCTAATTCCAGAAGAGGTATCAGGTCAAGTATAAAGTCTGGTTCAGAAGAAAAATTACTCTATTAGTACCATTTAAGAAAGGAAGAAGAATGCTTAAATTCCACTTGAAAGATTAATGCTTTCTTACCAAATGTTGATCACATACAGAACAAACAGAGACTAGAATTATACAAATAAAAATATACCAGAAAATACAAAGAAGGTAATTAACTCTTCTATTGGAAGCAAATTAAGAGCTCAGATGAAAGCTGAGGGTAAATCCTCTCATTGAAGCCTCTAGGGAGCAAACTAAAACTCAGACCTGCTGAGGAACCAGTTTCTATATAGTCTATATTTTCCCAAGTTTCTTCTTGATATTTCTCATTCTTGAAAAGTCTCTGTCACACACCTGCCTCTGACCCAAAATGCTTTGGCAACAACTTTACCTTATGAACAAAGTGTTGTCCTCAGAATTCTCTTACCAAACTAAAGTAATAACATCTCTCAATACTCAGTAAGGAACTCAGATTTCCCTGTGTATTGTATGTATTGCATTGCATATTTATGCCAAATTATATGTGTATATATATTTATGTGTTATATGTGTATATATTTGTTTGTGTGAATGTGTATATATATATAATATTAATGTGTATATGTGTTTATGTGCATATATAATATGTATATAATATTAATTATTAGTTAATTAATAAATATAAATATATTTATATATAAATATAAAAATATAAAAATGAATATATAAATGAATATAAATATAAATAAATATAAATAAAATAATTAATTAAGACAGAACTTAGAAATGTTAGTTTGTCCAATTTTATATATACTCTGTATAGACCTATATGTAAAAGTGAGCTGAAGTTTCTGGTATACAGTAAGTACATCATAAATATTGATTGATTGATTGATTGATTGAAACCAGCTCATTCTGTTTCATGAGAGCCAATTATTATACACTGAGTGTTAGCACTCATATCTCAGAAATCAGCAAATGATGCAACTTGAGGCTTATTGTTTTGCTCATTGTTTAGACTTTAAAAAGTGATAGAGATAATGTTAATAACACAGAATAGATTTTAAAGTATCCCTTTTCCCCTTTCATATTTAATTTTGTTTTTCAGTGGGGTCTATTTTAAAAACTATTTTCACACCCTCCTCTATGTTTATAATTTTCATTACTTAAATGAAATATGAATTACTTAAATATAAAAGGGTTTCATTGGGTCAAATTGTTTATAAAAATTCCTATTCTTCTTTAAAGGGACTATTTCACATTTGATTTTATAAACCAAGTAGTTAATTAATAAATGATTTTTTTAAATGAGTGGTGGATGGATGTATGGATGGATGGATGAATCAATCAAGGCTATAGGACCATTGAATCTTTATAAACATATTTGTAGATAATGAAAAGAAAATTGCACATTATTTCAGAAAAATAATGACAGGCAACACTAGTATAAAATGCATATGTTGGAGACTTCCAGGCCAGAGCCAAGATGGCAGTGTGAAGCTAACCTGCTCTGGGAGCTTTTCCCTACCAAAGATAAAAAGAATCCTCTGCACTGACATTGAAGCTGTAGATCCCACCAATAAAAGAGCCAAAGAAGTATGCAATGTTAGACATCATGGAGAATCTTCAGTAAAGGTCTGTCTCTTTTGAGGAAAAGGGGTAGGAGAGCCAAGGGAGGCAAGAGGGGGGAAGCTACTAAGAGGCTTTAAGCCACAGTGCTGTCCAGGTCCCAAAAACTCAACAACAGCATAGGTTTGCAGCAGCTAGATAACAAGTCAAAATGGAGGGGCCCAACACCAAACAAAGTCTGAATCCTGGGAATACCAGGGCAAAAGACAAGACTAGGTTGGGAACAAACCACGGCAGAAGAAAAACCTAGACATAAAAGCAAAGCCTAGACTGCATAGGTAACATCTTGGCCAATGATAAGCCAGGAATCAGACACTAGCCCTAGCATAATAAGATTAGATTTATACTCCCAATACTGGAGCAGAGCTAAAATAACAAAACTGTGCAAAAAAGCTAAAAGAGCAATCACTATAAAAACCTACTAAGGGAAATAAAGATTATAACAATGACATGTCATAAGAAGAAATCAGAGAAAAATTACTCACACAGGATGACTCAAAAGAGTCTATGAATTGGACTCAAATCCAAAAGTTCATAAAAGGTCTTTAAAAAGAGTTTTAAAAAAACCACAGATGAGAGAAAGAAGAAAAATGCAAAAAAGAAATGAGAGTCATGCAGGAAAATTATGAAAAATTGACTAAAGGAATCAACTCCATTAAAAGTAAAAATAACCAACTGGTAAAGGAAACATAAAAGCTGATTGAAGAAACTAAAGCCCTTATATTTATAATTGATCAAATAGAAACCAATGAAACTAAAAGACTATAAGATTCCATCAAACAAAAAAAAAGGCCAAAAAGAGTAGAAAATTCAAAGTACATTTTAGGGAAATAATGACCTGGAAAATGGATCCAGGGAGATAAATTACAAATTATCAGACTTCTTTAAGTCAAGATAAAAAAAAAAAGACCTGGGAAACAACTTGCAGGAAATTATCAGGGGTAAACTGTCCAAATCTGTTAGAACAAGAAGACAATATATCCATTGAAAGAATACATTGAACCCCTACAGAAAGAGACCCCAGGATAAAAACTCCAAGGACTGCTTTAGTGAAATTCAAGAACTCTCAAATAAATGAGAAAATTCTGCAAGCAGCAAAAAAGGAAAGAATTTAAATACAAAAGAAACACAATCAGACTCACACAGGGCCTATCAAATTCAACATTGATGGACCAGAGAATCTGGAATACCATATATTGGAGGGCAAAGGACCTGGGATTACAACCAAGTATTTACTAACCTGTAAAATTCAGCATATACTGTCAGGTGAAAACAAGGATATTTAATTTAAATAGAGAATTTCCAAAATTTACTGACAAAATGCCCAGAACTGAACAGAGAATTCAATTGTCAAATACATGACTCAAGAGACGCATTAAAAAAGTAAATGAAAAGGGGAGGACAAAACAAAACAAAAGTTAGTGGAGACTGTCAAATTGTATACAGGACTAAAAAGGGAAGACAATGCTTATAACTCTTGATAATTGTACTTTTCTTAGGATAATTAAAGGATCAAATATTATTGAAGAGATTGGTTCTAGAAGATATGCATATAGTGGGATCTTGTCTATGCATTGAAGAGGACAAGATATCACGATATTTGAGACTAAAAAACCCTAATTCTGATGTACTCACACAGTTTAGCACTTTCTCTGATGAGGGCATCATAAGCTGGGCAGTCCTGAGTCACTATCTTCCATAATTTGCAATCAATAGTAAAGTTCTTAAGTGAAACATTTCAGAGGACCCCAGTACTTGGAGCCCTTTTGATATTTTTAATACATACTTAAAAGAGGTTAGGTTCTGGGGCGGGGGAGTGAGATTCTTATAATTAAATAAATCAGGGTTGAACTTAATCCATATTTTGACTGGTTGGGAGGAGGGAGAATTGCAGGAGAAAATGTGCTTGGGTGGAGGGGTACAAATAATTCATGAAATCCTTTGGCAGTGGATGATACTTTGGCTCCTGAGAATTGTGTGTCCTTGGAGGGTACATAAAATGGGAGTAAGTTAAAAAATGTTTATTAATTGATATAATTGAAGACTCTTGAAAAGTATACTTCTAATAAGACACAAGAGGAGACTGTACTTAGTGAATTGAGGCAATGCTGCCTATCAAACAATCAATCAATGTATGATGGTACTGTAAAAACACTTTGAGCTTATAAAGCAATCAATCAAGCTGTGATTGAAAATACACGATTAATAGTACATGAGAGATAAATAACACCAGGTGAAGAAGCCCAAAGATTTATAATTTTAGAGGGAAAGAAGGAGGTGAAAACTGAGTAAATTATGTTCAACAGATTTGACCCAGAGACAGCATAAGATACTTTCCTACTTGGGTTTAAAATTCTATCTTAGGTGACAACCAGGTAGCACAGTGGATAAAGCATTGGCCCTGGAGTCAGGAGGACCTGAGTTCAAATTTGTTCTCAGGCAGTTTATAATTACCTAGCTGTGTGACCTTGGGCAAGTCACTTAAAAGCACCATTGCCTTAAATAAAAAAAAGAATAAAACCTTATCCTACACTACAGGGAAGGGGGGGGAGTAGTGGGGGAAAGGGGAAAGTAAAGGGAAAAAGGGACTGAGAAAAGAGAAGGCAAAGGTATAAGAGAAAATAAACTGAAAGTTAAATTTTAAAGCAAAAGTTAAAGGAGGAAGGGGTTAAACATTTGGTGAGGAGGAATAAGAGGGAAGGAAAAAGAAAAATATAAATGGGAATATAAAGACATAATATAAATATAATAAATATAAAGATAGCATAGAAGGAAATACAGAACTAGTAATCTAAACTCTAATGTGAATGGGATGAACTGTCTCATAAAATTGAAGTGGATAGCAGAATGGATTAAAAATCAGAATCTGAAAATATGTTATTTACAAGAAACACATTTGAAGCAGAGAGTTACACCCTGGGAAAATATAACAGGATGAAATAAAATATATTATGCTTCTGCTGAAGTTAAAAAAAAAATCAGGGATAGCAATTCTGATCTCAGAAAAGGCAAAAGCAAAAAAAATTAATAAAATTAAATGGAATAAGGAAGGAAACTATGTCATCTTAAAAGGCAATATAGATAATTAAGCTATATTATTATTAAAATGCATGCATCTAGTGACATAGCATCCAAATTCCTAGAGGGAAAATTGAGTGAATGATAAAGAGATACAGACAGCAAAATTTTAATAATGGTGGACCTCAACTTCCCTCTCTCAGGACTAAATAATCTAACCACAAAATAAACAAGAAGGAAGTTAAGAAGGTGAATGAAATCTTCAAAAATTCAGATTATGATAGGCCTCTGGAGAAACCTTGATGGGATATGAAAGAATATAGCTTTTTTCTTGTTAGTACATGGCACCTATAGCAGAATTGACCGTTTACTAGGACTCAAAAACCTACATGCAGAAAGGCAGAAAAAATAAATGCAAACTTCCAAGACCATGATGTAATAAAAATTGGATGTAATAAGGGGTCACAGAAAGGTCAACCAAAAACTAATTGGAAACTAAATAACTTAAATAATGAGAGGATCAAACAGCAAATAATAGAAATAATTAATAATTATATCCAAGAAAATGATACAAATGAGATATCATAACAAAATTTATGGGACATAGCAAGATAGATTTGAGGGTGAATTTTATATTTCTAAATGTTTATATGAATAAAATATAGAAAGAGATCAATGAATTTGGTATGCAACTAAAAAAAGATAGAAAAAAGAACAAATTAAGGGTGACTAGGTGGCACAGTGGACAGAGTACCGGCCCTGGAGTCAGGAGTACCTGAGTTCAAATCCGGCCTCAGAAACTTAATAGTTAACCTAGCTGTGTGGTCTTGGGCAAGCCACTGCAGTAAATGACCACAACAATATATATTTTTTGACAAACTCAAAGACATCAGCTTGTAGGATAAGAACTCACTATTTGACAAAATTTGTTGGGAAAACTGGAAAATAGTATAGCAAAAAGTAAGCATAGACCTACATCTCATACCCTATACAAAAATTAAAGTCAAAATGGGTACAGGATTTAGACCTAAAGGGTGACACCATAGATAAATTAATAGTTCAAGAAATCCTCTGTCAGAACTCTGGAAAGGGCACAAATATTTAATCAAGAAGAAATAGACTACATCTTAAAAGTAAAAAGTGATTGATTCTGACTATATCAATTTAAGAAGTTTTTGTACTAATACAATCAACGTTGACAAAATTAGAAGAAAAGCAGAAAGATGGGAAACAATCTTCACAGCTAGGAGCTCTGATAAAGGTCTCATTTCTAAAATATATTTATAGAACTCCATCAAATTTATAAGATTTCATGTAATTCTCCTATTGATAAATGATCAAAGCATAATAATAATTTTCAAATGGAGCATTAAAGTTAAATATAATCCTTTGAAAAAATGCTCCAAATGATTATTGATTAGAGAAATGCAAATTAAAGCAACTCTGAAATATCACCTTATACCTATCAGATTGGCCAAGTTGACAAAAAGAGAAGATGATCAAAGGTAGAGAGGTTGTGGGAGGACTGGGATATTGATGCATTTGTGATGGAATGTTGAACTGATTCAACCATTGTGGAGAACAATATAGAACTATGCCCAAAAAAGCAATAAAACTGTTGATATCCTTTGACCCAACAATTCCAATTCTTAGGGCCATATGCAGAAGAAATCATAAAATTGGGGAAAGCCCACATGTTCCAAAATATTCAGAAAAATTCTTTTTTGTAGTGACAAAGAACTGAAAATTGAGAGGATGCCCATCAACTGGGAAATGGTTAAATAAGTTATGTTACATAAATATTATGGAATACTATTGTTCTATAAATAACCATAAATGGTTAGACTAGAGAAACATGGAAGGAATTACAGAATCTGATGCTAAGTGATGGAACCAGAACCAAGAGAACAATGTACACATTAACAACACTGTGAGAGGATCCAACCTGATGAATGCAGCTGCAATAAGCAGTTCAGATAGCTAGGACCATCCTATTAGACTGGCTATGGACAATACTGTCACCCTTTCAAGGAAGAAAAAAACAAAACAAATAAAATCCTTCAGTATCTGACAAACACTACATTCATTCATATATGTGTCTGTGTCTGTGTGTGTGTGTATATGTGTATATATATATATATATATATACACACACACATATATATAAGATGTATTTTTCCCTAATCCTACTTCCTCATACCAAAAATGATTAATCTATAATCTATAAAACATAATATTATTATAACTTCTTTAAAGATAAGGAAATGGAAGGACAAGGATATTAAGTGATTTGCTCAGGTTCAATTAATTGCTAATTGCCTCAGATAGAATTGCTTCTCCATTCTCCCAACTCCTAATCCAGCTCACTTTTGTCTGCTTATTTTGTGTCTTTATCCTGGTAGATATGAATTTGAATTTTAGTCCTGATAATTCCTACTTATTTGACAACAGACAAGCAAATTATAATGCCTGAGAAATTCATGGGATCATAGCTTTAGTATTATAAGTATATTAAATATAATATAATGAAAACCTCTCATTTTAAACATGAGAAAACTGATATCAAAAGATAATAAGTGGAAAAAACAGAATTCAAACATAGTTCATCTTACTCAATCTAGCATTCACAATTTTAAATTGGGAATAGAATCTAAGAATATAAATTGAGCTAATCTGCTCTATGGCCAACTATCCAAATTCTGAGGGAAGAAATAGAGAAGGAAGTTCAATTAAATGTACTTCCCCCTAATTTTCCTTCACCTCCTCTCTGACACGACTCTGCATAGACTCTAAGATGTTAAGGGAAATATATTGCTATTCATAGTACTATTTATAAGCTTACCTCAGTCCTCCCAAATTAAAATGACAATGACAATATAAATTTAAAAATTAATACTTATGATGGCTATTTATCTAATTGTGAGGAAACTGCTTTATGAAAATCAAAGCATGACATGAATGTCAATTTTTGCAATGAATTTCAATAAAGAGAAGATTAGGGGAGGCTAGGTGGTACAGTTGATATAACACCAGCCCTGGAGTCAGGAGTACCTGAGTTCAAATCTGGCCCCAGACACTTAATAATTACCTACCTGTGTGGCCACTTAACCCCATTGCCTTGCAAAAAAAACTAAAAAATAAAAGAGTCAACATTGTTGTTAAAAACAAAACACCTCTCAAAAATTGCCTTCTGCTTAAAGGATGATGTAGTATAATTCTGAATTTTAAATCCCAGATGTATAATCTTACATTTATAATCTTTGATTTTAAAGATGTATTAATTCATGGAAAATATACATCTTGTAAATTATGGGAAGGGTATTGCTAGATATTAATTTATTTATGGTATTTAGACAGAATAATTATGCACTACTCTCCACATGGTAAAATATTTTTCAAAAGAAATTTTCTTTTTCATAATAGTTTATTTCAAATATTATGCCTTGAAGTTTTGCAGTCTTTCCACTAAAAGAGCATTCTGACATCATTAAGAACACTAATTGGAGGCCATCCTTTCTCTTTTTCCCTTAAGGATATGGGTTTACCATCTTCTATGTATAATATCTTAATCTAAAATAAAAGTGTCATAAATGCTCTTTCCAGTTGGATTCTGGTCATTAGCATGTGCTTTGTAAATATATCAGAATTCTCATCTCATGTAATCATCTTTAAGACCTGAACAAAATCAAAAGGAATGGATTTTTAGGTATTGTATTCAATTGCAGGCTACCAGACATATCATAATGGTGCAAGGGAAAAGTGTGTGGGGATTTAAAATCAAAGGAATGGCACTAAAATTCTAGTTCTGAAACTTACCATCTTTTTTTGTTTTTGAGTAAATCACTTAGCTTAATTCAAATTCCTCATCTTCAAATGAAGATTATGTCCTAAATGACTTTTAGAGTTTCTACAAGGTCTGTATATTCAATGTTATAACTCTAAGAACTGAATCTAGGCTATATAGACAGTGTTTCTAAATGTGTTCTTATGAAAGAATTCCTATGAAAATCATGTTTAATAAGTAAGAATCTCCAACTACTTTGAACTACTTAAAATAATATCCCTTAGATATGGCCATTCTAATGGCATGTTTATCTTAGCATATAGCATTAAAAACTAATATTCAAAGTACAGAGATAGATAATGCTAAAATGCTTTTATTTTTGGTATTTAAACTTCAGACCACTTACTTATTTACTAGGAAATGAGTATTCAATGAGAATGCAGTAGATGGACTTCTGGGGATGGAACAAGATGTCAGAGTAGAAAAAAGCACTCAGTTTAGTTCTTAGCATTCCCTTCCAAAAAATCTAATATAAGCCCTCAAATCAAATTCTGGAATGGCAAAGCCAAAAAAGGTCACAATGAGATATTCTTCCAGCCAAATACAACTAATGAAGAAAGAGAGATCTGTCACATGGATTTGGAGACTAATCCAAAGCCTACATGGATAAAATGAGAATAGTGAAGTTGTTGGCAATAAAAGAAGCAACATCTTTAGAAGCTTCTAAGTAAGACACAGTAAGGGGATTTGACAACTGGTAAAACAATGTCTTGCTTATATCTAAATCCACCCAAGTCTAATTTGCTTCATGAATCCTCCCATTTCTACTGTAGCATAAAATGAATAGGAAGTAACATTATATTTTGAAAACAAGGTCTTGGATATGAATTCCAGATCTGTTACTTAATATTTGTGACACAAGTTATTTAATCTCTCATTTTTACTTTCCTTGTCTGTAACAGGAAGAGATTGGACTAGACTGTCTCAAAGATTCCTTCTAGTTCTAAATCTTGTTCTTATTCAACGTACTCATTATTTGCTTCTATTGTTCATATTTTCACTTCCTAGACATCTATAACCTATGAAGCCTCCCCTCTGGGCACCAATCCCTTATTCCCAATGAGAACTTCTGGTTATTCCCTTCAGAACCTAGTCTCTGAAAGCTGAACTGTTCCTTTTTCTTTCTTATAGCCAAGGCACTAAACTACTTCCTGAATATCTATTAGACCAAGATATCTCCCAATCCTCTTTTTCCAATCCCATTTTGTATGCTGTCTTCATCCATAAGATTATAAGTACTCTGAGGGCAAGGACATTTTTTTATCTGACTTTATTCATATCCCAAGAGATCAGTATAGAGACTGAAATATAAGGAGTTAATAAATGTTCTATCCATTATCTCTCTATCTGTTCATCTATCTATCTATCTGTCTATTTAAAATTTTAGAATTGTTGGTTTCTTTTTTTATTTTCTTCTATCAGTGGGTCATGTTTCATTTTTCTAGGTTTTCCAGATCATTGTATTTTGGAATTAGTATTAAATTGGCATAAATCAGTGTTTTCAGAATTTGAATTAAATCAAATTTGGCCCATAAGATCTATCAGCACATTCATTTAAAATTAATAATAGATAATTAACGATTGATGAATGAATTAAAATGAGGGAATGAGAATAAAGGCTTTGCTCATTTCTGTATCTCAGTTCCGCTGTTTTGAAGATGAATTATTTAAAATAAGCATTGAACTAGCTTGATCTGGTATGAACATTAGTTCTTTTGATACATAATGCTATACATTTGAAGATAACCAAGGAAGTCAGGTTTCTTGTCTGTCCAACTGATAATCCTGTTTCTAGTCTCATTAATTAAGAGGTGAACCAACTAACATTCAGTAGAGATACTTTTCATAAGTTCGTTCTTTTGTAGATAAGGAAATTGAGGTTAATGAGATAAAGTGACTTTGCAAAGTAAAATAGGTGCTAAATGACTTTGACAGCATTCAAAACTACTTTTTTGATTCTCTAGACTACATTCTTTCCATTGAACCCTGCCAATGGATAACTCATTGTACATGCCCTAGAAAGGTATGGACATTTACAATGATGTCAGACTTAAAATTTAATTATATCACAATTTTCTTCATAAAATATTTAGGCTAAATCATCCAAACATTTGAGAAAATCTTTTTTGTATGCATTCATAATTTCTCCTAGTGTCATCTCTTACTTTTAAGAGATGTCAGGTCTATCATATCTTGTGAAATAGCCTGTTCCCCTGCCACCTGTTCATGATTTTATAGATTTTAATTGTGTGTCCTCCCAGACTCAGAATTATAAAAAGCAATTTTGGTGCTTGGAGTAAGTAACACAAAATGTGTCTGGGACAAGCATCATGAATCACACATTACAAGTAGTTAGAAATGTATTCTCAAATGAACTGCACAATTTAGGATATAAAAATAAAATGAGATAATTAATATAAAATCAGTTCAGTGGGAAAAGGAATTTGTTATCATATGGATTTTTAGATGCTCAAAAGTACATATGTTACATTTTTATATCCTTCAAGTTTAGATAATCTGGAATCAAAACTCTGGCTATTTGATTATACATATAGCTCCACTTAGTCTTTAGTCATATAGTTTAAATCTTAAACTGATACTCCCTTTAACCAATTCCTCTTTGTATGGGTGCTTCACTTGCAGCTGTTGCTAATTTTTTTTGTACCTTCTAAGGTACAAACTTTTTTTTTGCTTTTAACACTTCTCTTCTTTCTTTAATTAGTTAAAAATTTATTTTAAACAATACAATATAGGAAAATAAAAAAATTGACATGTACAAAGCAGAACATAAGAAAGGATTGAATATAAAACAAATTCACATTTCAAAAATATCTATATAATAAATATTACAAATTGTTTTCAAATATGCTCAGCTTTTCTTTGTCTCCTTATGTGCTTTTAGCTTGTTCTCTGCTGTGTATATTTTACTTTGTTTTTCCTCCCTATCTCCTCTGCCCCCCAAAAAGGTTACAATTAAGCAGAGCTACATATACATAGATAGATTTCAGGAAACATAACTTTATACACATGTACACTCATACATGCATGTATAAGATGATACAATGCTTATTTTCTTCTAACGTGTTTCTTCAAAAGTAGCATCCTCCTTCATAAGTCTGTGCCATTCAATGTTTCTTTTACTAAATCAAACAACTAATTATTTCCTACACTAGCAATATTCCAACCCAATCACATCGTATATGAGAGCTTGCCTATGAAATATTTTCTTTTCTAATATTCTGTATTCTTTATATTCTTGAATGAATAGGTTTTATTTATGCATGAAAATTGTATTTTAAAATTATCAAAATTATTCATTTTACATTTACAATGATTTTTAATACTCAACTATTGTCTTTTCATTGAATATTGCATCTGCAGTTGCTTTGAGTTATCATCAAGATTTCTCCTTAGCTTGTTTAAAAGGGACAATTGAAATTCAGTGTGTGATTAAATAAAGCAATATATGTATACATACACATACACATAGAGATGTATGTATATATGTATATTTATGTATATATATATGAAAAATATCATATTTCTCTAGAAATGACTTCAAAAAATGCATTAAGGCTAATTTTTATGGAATGCCTGGAACTAGGCTGTCACTCCTGTGAGAATCATTATTTAATCTATTCTTCTCTTTTCATGACTTTAGCTCAATGAGAGCTGGCTGAATCACAGACTAGCAGATGTCTTTGATGATTTCACAAAACAAGTGTCAGCAGTAAATCAACTGATCTCTTTATAACTGGTTCAGTGTTCCAGGCTTTATGGTTTCTTGACCATAAATAGGAACAGCTAGGTGGTGCATTGGATAGAGAACTGGTGCTAGAATCAGGAGGATCTGAGTTCAAATCTGACCTCAGACACTTAATAATTACCTAGGTGCATGACCTTGGACAAGTCACTTAACCCAACTGCCTAGCAAATCAAAACAACATAAATACCTGAAACACATTCAGTTGCCCTTAGTGATGATTAGAGCAGGGCTATCTTTCCATCCAGATTAACGATATCAAGTGCACACTTGCATTATATCTGTACTCTGATAGGTCATTGGGCAATAATTTTTAGTTCATCTCTTTACATAGGCATTTACATCTCATACAAAGGAACTCTCTTGAGTATTTACAAATACATAATTATAATTTATAATTATTTATTTTAAGTATGTAATAAACAATTTTATTATTTATTTGTATTTAATTATATATTAATATCATAATTTTACATCCAATACATTTGTCGTGTGTTGTGATGAATGTACTAAATGCATCTGTCAGACTGATGATCACAACTAAGATGTATTTTGGGGGTAAGATTTATATTTGATATCCTAAAAAAGTCATGCTAGCTCTATTTTCAGGAACACATCACATGCACATGCACATGTGTGTATGTAAGAGTTTATGCAATATATATATATATATATATTTCATTATCAAACTGAAATGAATTACCTTATTTATATCTCCAAGTTCTTATTGTCTTGTCTGTATCATTTCACGCAAAGAATTTGAGGGTAGTTATTATTTAACTTTCTTATTTTGCTAAGTTACCTTTTCAGTATCATTTTAGCTTCATTACTTTTATCATAAATGAAGCTTCTAGTTATATCAGAAAATTAAACTGAGTTCAAGGGAATACCACAAAGAATAGCCTGTTTAACTTCATTCGACCACCCCCACACTTTTGGTAGAATTTCATTTTGAAAGAGGTTCCATGAAATCACAATTTTGGAGTCAGGGTACATTATATTTAGAAATGACTGATCAATCCAATACAAGTTCACAAGACTCTACTGGGTATGGTCCAAATAGTCTATTAGAATATTTATGAACCAAGAATCAACTTTCCTGTAAAATCCAGCATTTCTTTCAGGAGAATGATGGATTTTCAATGAAGCAGAGAACTTTCAAACTTACCTGATATAAAGACCAGAACTGAAAAGAAAATTTGATCTTCAAATATGACTCAAGGTAGTTAAAAAATAAATAGAAAAAGAACGTTAGTCAATAAGACCAAACTATCTGCATCCATACAAAAGAAGACAATACATATAACTCTTGAGAACTGTATTTATTTTTCTTAGGACAGTTGTAAAGAGCATAATTAGACGGAAATTGTAAGTATAACTTGATCACAATGTGATGGTATATTATCTCATGAATACTATTTCTATTGGGAAAGTTTGAGGAAATGTCTTTGAACAGAAGATGTGGGAATAAATTGATTATGATATAATGATGTTGATGACTCTTGAAAATTTTACTGCTATCATGACTGTTGAAAGGAGTGTATACAGTACCCACAGAAGGTGTGGGTACAAGAAAGATATAAAATTATTAAGACATGAAAACAAGATTATAGATGGGGAAAAAGCAGAGCCATTAGTGCAATAATTAACTATACATTAAGAAGCACAATAGACCTATTATAGTAAAGGAAAGAAAAGAAATTATGAACATTCAGTAAATCTTACTCTCAACAGGTTTGATTTAAAGAAGTAATAACACATACTCCAAATTGGGTTTAGAAATGTATCCTACACTACAGGGAAAGAAAAAGAGCAACCTCAGATTGAGGGAGACAAGGGTCAGAAGCAAAACATTGGTGAGGAGGGTTAAGGAGAAAGGAGAAAAAATACAGAGTGGGAAGACAAGATGGAGAGTACTACAGATGAACACTGCAATAAAATGAAAGTGGACAGAAGAGTATATTAAAAACTCAAATCCTATAATGTATTGTTTATAATAAACACATTTGAAGCAGATAAAGTACTGGAACAGAATAAGAGGCTTTAGCTGTAGAAAAAGGAATTCAGGGCTAGCAATACTGATCTCAGACAAAGAAAAACAAAAATAGATCTAATTAAAAGGCATACAAAAGGAAGCTGCATCTTCCTAAATGGTTCTATAGGCAATAAGTAATACCAATAATATAGGAATATGTACACATACATATATGTGAACAGAGAGGTATAGCATCTAAATTCTTAGAGAAGAAGATAATTGAGTTACAAGAAGACATAGAAAATAAAACAATATTAGTGGAAAAACTCAATCTTCCTCTCTCAGAATTAGATAAATTTAACCACAAAGTAAATAAGAAAGAAGTTATGAAGTTGAAGAGAACTTTAAAAAAATTAGATGATAGATCTCTGGAGAAAAATTGAATGGGGAAAATATATACATTCTTCACAAAAAATGACCATGTATTAGGGCATAAAAACCTCACAATCAAATACAGAAAAGGAGAAATTTTAAGCACATCCTTTTCAGATCATGATGTAATGAAAATTCCCTGTAATAAAGATCATAGAAAGATTAATCTGACAATAAGTGAAATGAATGAATATTTACAAAGAAGAATAATTTCCAATAATATTAGGGGTGAAACAAAGATGCCCATTGTGACAACTATTATTTGATATTGCATTATAAATCTTAGCTATAGAAATGAGGAGAAAAAAATTGACAGATTTAGAATGGGCAATGATGAACCAAACTCATTTTTGTGGAGATGATATGATAGTATACTTGGAGAAACCTAGAAAATCAACTAAAATAATTACTTGAAACAAATAACTTTAGGAAAGTAGTAGTATATAAAATGAACCCACATAAATCATCAGCATTTTTATATACGACCAACAAAGCCCCAAAGCAACATTTAGAAGGAGAAGTTTCATTTAAAGTAACTGCAAACAACATGAGACACAGGGGAATTTATCTCCCCAAAAAAACCCCAGAAATAACATGAATGCAATTACAAAACACTTCATATTGAAAAGTCAGATCTAAACAATTGGAAAAATATCTATTACTCATATCTAGGCCAAGTTATTATAAAAATTTCATTTCTACCTAAATTCAATTACTTATTTAATGACAACTCAATCAACAACCAAAAAGTAACTTCAATGAGTCAGAAGAAATAGTAGCAATATTCATTTGGAGGGAAAAAAGTCAAGAATATCAAGGGGATAAATGAAAAAAAATTGCTAAGGAAGGTGATGTAGTTGTCCTAGATGTAAAACTCTATTATAAAATGGTTGTCATCAAAACTATCTGCTATTAATTAAGAAAAAGAGAAATGGATTAATGGAATAGATTGGGCACCAAAGAATAAAATATTTGTCCTTCATTCATAAAGAAGATCAGGACATCAGGTAATGTAATACCATGACAAGATCATGAGAACAATTTCTGGAAAACTGGAAAATAGTATAGTATAGTAAATACAAGGCACAGACCCACAGGATTTAGATATAAAGGGTGATACCATAGACCATAGACCAACTAAGAGAACAAGACATAGTCTGTCAGATCCATGGAAAGAAGAGAATTAATAAACAAACATTGTAGTCATTTTGACTACATTGAATTAAAAAAAGTTTGCACAAAGAAAACAAATGCAACCAAGATTAGGAGGACTACAGAAAGCTGCAAAACAATTTTCACAGCTGGTGCTTCTGATGAAGACTCCTTTCTAAAATATATAAAGAACCAAGTCATATTTTATAAGACTACAAGCCATTATCAAATTGATAAAAGGTCAAAGGGTATAAACAGACAGTTTTTAGATTAAAGAAATGAGTGTTTTATATAGTCCTATAAGAAAACGCTCCAAATCATTAGTTCTCAGAAAAATGCAAACTAAAACAGTTCTGAGTTATCACCTCACACCTATCAAATTGGCTAAAATGACAATAAAGGAAAAATGATCCATGTTGGAGAAGATATGGGAAAACTGGGACACTAATGCATTATTGCTGGAGTTGTGAACTTATCTACCTTATTCTGGAGAACAGTTTGGAAGCATGACCAAAAGACAATAAAATTATACATACCCTCTGATCTAGCAATACTACTGCTAGAGGTCTATATCCCAAAGATAACATAAAAAAGGAAAAAATATATAGATATACAAAACTTTATAGCAGCACTCTTTGTAGAGGTAAAGAATTGGAGGTTAAGGAGAGATTCATCCATTGGGGAATGACTGAACAAGTTATGGTATATGAATGCTATGCAGTACTATTTATCTTTAGAAAAGTCTGGACAGGGGCGGCTAGGTGGCACAGTGGATAGAGTACCAGCCCTGGAGTCAGAAGTACCTGAGTTCAAATACGGCCTCAGACATTTAATAATTACCTAGCTGTGTGACCTTGGGCAAGCCACTTAACCCCATTGCCTTGCAAAAAAGAAAAGAAAAGGAAAGGAAAGGAAAGGAAGAGGAGAGGAGAGGAGAGAAGGGGAGGGGAGGGGAGGGGAGGGGGGAGGGGAGGGGAGGGGAGGGGGGGAGAGGGGAGGGGAGGGGAGGGGAGGGGGGGGAGAGGGGAGGGGAGGGGAGGGGAGGGGGGGGGAGAGGGGAGGGGAGGGGAGGGAAGGGGAGGGGAGGGGAGAGGAGAGAGAAAAGAAGAAAAGCAAAGCAAAGCAAAGAAAAGCAAAGAAAAGCAAAGAAAAGCAAAGAAAAGAAAAAAGTCTGGAAAAATTTGCATGAACCAATACTGAGTGAAATGAGCAGAACCCAAAGAACATGGTATACATTAACAGCAACACTGTGAGATTATCAATGATGATAGATGCAGCTCATCTCAGCAGTTCAGTGACCAAGGTCAATTCTGAAAAATCTGTAATGGAAAATATCATCCACTTCCAGAGAAAAAAATATGGTATCTGAATGAAGAGAAAAGCATACTATGTTCACATTTTTAAACTTCTTTTATATTTTCTTACTTTGTTTCTCATGATTCTCACCTCCTCAGTTCTAATTCTTCTTTTACATCTTAACTAATATGGAAATAAGTCAAATACAATTATACATGTGCGACCTATATCAGATTTCTTGCTGCCATGCAGAAGGGGGCAGGAAGTTATGTTGATAGGAAAAAAATATGTAATTCAAAAACTTGCTAAAGGATACATATTGAAAACTATCTTTGCATGTAATTAGAAAAATAAAATTTGAGCTTTGCTGAACAAAAGAAAGCATTTTTGATGGAGATGTCTGAATTTTTCCAGTTCATGTTTCCTGTGATATTGCTTTACTAATGAAGAATAGTACTTATTTTGATAATAGGCACACCATGGTTGGCAACCCTGTGATAATACCTCACAAATGATAGTAAATTTCTTCAAAGAGATCATTAGAATGTTCTTGTACTGCTTCTTCTGATCACTATGTGAGCACTTGCCCTATGCCACTTCCATATAAACTTATTTTAATGCTCTAAATCTAATAGAAAAATTGCTTCATTCATTGTGAGGGAAAATTGAAATAATTATTTCAGTAAGAAAGCATATTTATATCTGATCACTCTGAAATTTCTCTAGAAAAAATATGCCTGAAGGTCCAGACATATGTTATTTCAATTTTCATGTACCTAATAAAAATCAGCCAATTGATTCATCACTAATTAGTGTTTATTTAGAGTGTATATTCTTTTTCTATTGTAGATTATACCTATGCAAAGCAAAGTAAATCAAGATTTGTCATTTCTCTTTAGACTTAAATACTCAACTTGATTTCTTTAATTCTAAAGTATGAGAAGCAAAACAAAATAAAACAAACAAAAAGAAAACATATCCCCTAGTATCCTAGTAAGGAGAGAACCTTCCTGAATATTTCTAAATAAGCATATATTTGATCTAGTTTTACTATTGTTTCTGAGTCTGACTCCCACAGGTTACAAGAAAATGGATTGTGCAAGTTGAAGAAGGTTAGGACATTAGAGAAAATGAAGCAGCCTTCGAGGGCAGAGGATAATTTTAGCACTCATCCCTCTTATTGTTCAACCATCTACATCAAAAAGATTCGTGTTAAGTAATTAATTCTCTTCAAAGTATCAAACCTTTATTCTGAAATTTGTTTTGCATGGAAAAATGTTACAAGAGAGTCAACATACTTATAATCTCAGGAAACATCTATTGTTGCAAGAGTTATAAATAAGTCAACTGTATTGCATGTGCTCTTAAAGTTTATCTCTACATCATTACAATTATCAATTATTATAATTTGATTAGTCTCATTATTTCATCAGTATAGGAATCTGTATGTGAGGAACTTCGTTCAATATAGTTTAGGATATTTTCTACAAATTTTAGTCTTGAGGGTTGGTTGGGAACCCCTAGAGATTAAATGACCCTGGAAGAACCACATAGTAAATATAACAGTAATAATTATAGCTTTTATAAAATCATACCATATGTCAGATACTTCACATTTTATATCTCAGGCAACTGGGTGGTGTGGTGGATAGAGCACTGGCCCTGGATTCAAGAGGACCTGAGCTCAAATTTGAGTTCAGCAAGTCACTTAACTCCATTGCCTTGCAAGAAAACAACAAAACAATATTATCTCTCCTCACAATGACCTTGTGAGTTCGGCCCTGTTATAAACCCCATTTTGCACATGAAGAAACTGAAGAAAATAAGTCTTAAGTGACTTGCCCGGGGTCACACAACTAGCATCTGAAATCAGTTTAAAATCAGTTCTTCTTTGTTTCTATCACTTGAACCCTATCAATTGCACCATCAAAATTTCTATTCATGTCTGAGGCATAATTTGAACTAAGTCTTCTTTATTTTGTGTCAAGAACTCTATATATTACACCAAGTATTCTCTTATTCATTCAAACACCCACATACTCAAACACTGTCCCCCATTCATAAATAAAATTAAAATAAGATTCCAGTCTCCTATGCTCCAGAATTCTTAAAGCTGGAAAATAAATGAAAATAAAAGAATAATATTTTACAGAATACAATATCCTACCCATGAAAGGAGACAGAGAACCATCCAGCAGACACTTTTAGGAGTTTGGTTGGCCAATATCAAGAAGCAGAAATCACAGACAATTAAGTTTGCTGCTAAATCTCAGTAATATACGCTAATGACAGAGGCTCATTTTAGATTACTGAATTTCAAAAATGAATAACAGAGAAGAAAGTAATAAAAATGAAGGAAGGATAGAGTTGCAAAATGTACTTTGTTCATTTATTTTGATGAGTTCATTTTAATTATTTATGATAATACTTCATAATATGCTGGTTAATGTCCTATAGTGCCGCTTGTAAAATTAATATCAGCTCTAGAATATAAGGCCTCTGTAAAGCTCCTGGCTATTAAAGCTTTGCTGAGGATATCTTATTTTTTGTGAGAATTATCTGTAACAGAGATCAACAACAGGAAAATCAATGATATCCAAGTAAATATCCCATTTTGTCAATATATTAGGAGGACCCACTATGTGCAAATCACTTCAGATTACAATTTCTTTAGTTAATAGAGCATAAATACACAGAAACTCCTATAAAATGTTAATTGTACATAAAAATATTAAGTATCAAAAACTAATACATGATTATTTGCCAATAAATAGTAAAATCGGTGACACATATTGAGAAGAGGCAATCAGGAAATCACTACAAACATTTCAGCATGGTAAAATCGAAAGTGTATTACACTTAGAAATTCTGAGTTCAAATGTTTTGTCAGTTAATTACAACCTGTGACTTAAACCAAGTCACTTAAGTGACTTAAGTAAGTCACTTAAATTTTCTGGAATTCTGTTTTCCTTATCCAAAAAATGAAAGGCCTGTATGAATTCTAAAGGTATTTTTCAGCTAAAGCTTTATAATTCCTTGATCATACTCCACACACACAGCACAAATGGACATACTTGGAATGTATACAGTTCAAAATGGATATATACATACATATATGTGTGTGTGTTTATTATGTGTTTGTTTCAGTTTTTTATTTTTTTATTATCTTCAAAGACACTTTGAATTTAATCATGTCACCTGATCATCTGCAATCTCATTTGAATACAAAAAGAAAATTTTAAAAATATATCATAACTTGATGATATTCATACAAGTATACAGAACAAAAATGTTTCATATCTAATATAAAGGATTGAATGTATAGATACAGATTCTACAGAATATTGAGTGAAAAAATATATGAAGGAAAGAAAATATATGAGGGGGCTAAGAAATGTAGGAGATAGGAAGAACAAGTAAAGGAAGAGTTTTAGGGAAAGCATAAGAAAGGCAATGGATGGGTTATTAAGAAGTTAAGTATCCTTACATGAATTTATAATTTCTTAATTTTTACTAATATACACCAAAATATCTTTTAAAGTTTAAAAAATGTTTATCTATAAAATTCAGATTAGCCTAGTACAAGTGCTAGGTCAGTTGTGTCAAAATCTAAAATAAGCAGAAACAACTAAACTGTGTAGAAATGTCCATGTTTATTTTGTTAAATATTTCTCAATTTATATTAATCTCATTATGATCACAGTCTATCATTAGCAGTGAGAATTTAAGGTATGTTGGAAACCTCTATTTTTGAAAAATTTTTCCAAACTCTGACTCACAAAGGAGGTGCTAACCTGCATTGGCAAAACAATCTATTTTTAATCTCCTAAAACTTCCTTTTATCAGTCAAACCACAAACCTTATCTCCTACTTATATGATGCTCCTCTGACTTAGGGAGAAAATCACTATCTATGCAAAAACATAAGCAAAAAAAAAACAGAATTGCATCTTCCCACACATAGTAGTTACTTAATAAGATTTTGTTGAATTATAGTTCATATACACACACACACACACACACACACACACACACACACACACACACACATATATATATATATATATATAATAGTGTATTTCATGGAGTAACATAAAGTCATTATATCAGCCTGTAAGCAGAATTCTCTTTAAGATTGGAGGAAGAAAGGGTGGCTAGATGCCGCAGTGGATAGAGCACCAGCCCTGGAGTCAGGAGTACCTGAGTTCAAATCTGGCCTCGGACACTTAATAATTATCTAGCTTAGGCAAACCACTTAACCCCATTGCCTTGCAAAAAAACCTTTAAAAAAGTTGAGGGAGAAACAGAAATTCCTTCTAAGCTCAAACAATTTGGAGAAAATAAGAATGGTCAATAAATTGTTACTTATGGGATAAAAAGAGGAAAATAATACAGTGCCACCAAAGAAGAGAATCAGTTCACTACTAAGTTTAGAGGAATGTAAATTTAAGATAAAGGGATCATGCCTTTTTTTGTTTCAATACAAGGGCAATGCAGTGCCTTATACAAGAAAGGGGCTCAATAACTTACTGAATTTAGCTGAATCTGTAGCACCTAAAATTATTTTATTTTTTCATGTAATAATGATAAGATACATACAAAAACAGTTTCCTCATATGAATCCTATAAGAGAGTGTGTATATTATCATAAGCATCCCTTTATTATAAATGAAAAAAAAAACGAGGCTCAGATAACTTTAATGATCTGCTTTAGGTCCCACAGTACTGGAGCCAGTATGAAATTTTGTTATTTCAAAATGGGTAGGTTAACCAATACACAAAATCAAATGATCTATAAATTAACATTTATCAATGGTCATCTCTTTGCCAGGAACTGTGCTTAAACTTGTTTACTGGACTGGGTGCAAAAATTCAGTGCCATAGGTATCTCCTAAAGAAGAAATTTCCTCTACTAATGGATGCCTGATGCTTTGCAATTTTTAATCTTAGAGAGGAGTCACATGGGGCAGTGAAAGGTTAAACAATTTTCTCAGCGTCACCAACTCAGTGGGCATCACAGGTAGAAACTGAACCCATGTCTTCTAGACTTGAAGGATAACTCTATAGTCCAAGACATCTCTCCTCATTAATAGTATTTGTTAAAATGTGGTTGAATAAATGTTTAACTTTCCTTGAAGGTGATATTTACAAAATATGTTTCTATTAAACTTCAAAATTAATTTCTTTTAGGAAGTATTCAATAAAGTGTACAATGATAATTATATTATTTTATTATATTAAGTTCCTTATAAGAATAATTAATTCACTTAAATTGAAGAAACATGTTAGTTCTATAAGTAAACTCACGAATATCAAAAATGTCAACCTCAATCAGAAAAAGTGATCTTATTTTTTGTATTTCAGCAATTAAAATGTATTTATAGAAGGTAATTTAGAAATCTAATCCAATCTCACAATTTTATAGTTTGCAAAACTTAGGTCCAGAAAATCTAAGTAATAAGTAATAAGTAATAAGTATGGTAATTGTGATAGAAACTCAGAATGTTAACTCCAAATTTAGAGTTCTCTATATGTTGTGTTGTACCTAACCTTTTTGTATCTCTTCCAATTGTTTCCAGTATTAGGTACTTCAAAATACATAATTCAACATGAAAAGACCCAGCAAAAATTCATAAAGCCCATCTTTATAAAAGGGGTTAGGTGAATGGGATCAAAAATGGCAAAGTTTTCCTGGTTGCTTCAATTGGATAATGCTGCTTAAAATGGAAAAGAAACAAAGAAAGAAGGAAAGAAAGCAAGACAGAAAGACAGAAAAACAGAAAGACAGGAAGGAAGGAAGGAAGGAAGGAAGGAAGGAAGGAAGGATGGAAGGAAGGGGAGAGGGAGGGAGGGAAGAGGGAAGGAATACTGAAAGAATGAAAGACAAAGAATGAAAGCAAAACTGAAAGATAGGCTTGTAATAAAAGTATCATTTTAATGAGAATGTATTGACTTGACCTAAGAAGTCAAATAATAAAATAACCTATATACTCTGATGGAGCATATTTTCATGGCACACATTCAAATCTGTCTATCAATTTCAAGGTCATAAAAATGGAACAGATTTCAAATGAAGGTTGATATTTTTATTGTTCGTTTTTGAAAAATGAATCAATTTAATCTCCCTAATAGTGACTCTAATTAAGGATGCAAATATTCAATTAATCTGGAAGGCACAGTAGGTTTCACAATGGAGTGAAATAATGTGAATGAAATAATTGGCCCAGCGACACAATTTATCTTTTATATTTTCCCAGTTTCACAAAAGAATTACTTTACTAAGAGTTATGTTTTATTCATACACTTGGGCTCCAAAACCCCAGTGATTTTGGATACTTAATTACATCAGTCCACTCACAAACAGCATGTGTGATTGAACAACTGACAGGAGGCCCTTTATTTATTGTAGTTATTTTAATACAGTGTTTGTCAATGTAGTATGAGGTTAAGTCGTATTTAAGTACAAGATTTTAGGGAATTTTGATGTGCTCCCTGAGCTTCTGCCTTCTGCCAATGGGGATGAAAAGAGAACAAGTTCAAACATCCACATTTCAAGCCTACCATGATCTGCTCAGTGGTAAATTAAAGGATATTGATGAATGAATAGCTCTGAAGTCATGTGGAAGAGCAAAGCTTCCCTTCAAAAAGTCAAAAGAAATGCAATGGTCTTTTCATTTCATAAAAGTAGTTCTATTATCTGAGGGTGGCCTTGCTTTTATAGGAGTACTTTGTTAAGGGTATTATTGAAGTTTCCAACCAATCAAGAATTTGACATGAATGGAAAACAGTCTGACAGTCTCCCAAACGATCACATTCCCATAAACTATATTCACAAAAATGTACCAGTGTGTAATTAGTGGGCAAGAGACACAATCCGTCAATATCAGGAAGTCTATCCACATGTTCAAGTAAAAAAAAAAACATGCATACATTGTTATTTGTATTTTCTTAAACAACTCATCTAATGTTAGGTCTGGATGGTTATGTTTGTACTAACAGAAATGTGAAGGATAACATGTTATGGGAAAAATGCTTAAATATAGAATGCAAAGATGTCTTTCATTTCGGATGAAGAAAGTATAGTTTGTTAGATAAAAAAAAGGTACTGACCATTTGTAGGGACGAAACTCCTTGAAATATATTCATACATATTCATATATCATAGGCTAGAAGTGATGTGATATTTTAGCCCTTTGGAGCAGAAGCTGATTTTTCCTTCCTCCAGAGAAGAAATGGAAGTCTATCAGTTTGCACAGTTAAGTGTAACAGATCCTGGAACATTGGATTGAAAGCATGTGCCTCTTTCTCTCTTGGAATTTTATCCTCTCTTTTCTGAAGCTATATAGCCCCAATTTTCTCATTTCCTATATTGCAAAGCTCATTATTCCCCCTAATATCCAAATATGAGTTAAAATTTTTGCTAGATTCATGATTGTAAAAGTACTTGATAAGTCATCTGGACTGACTGAGAGCACTGAGTTAACATATTTACTTTGTGGATTTTGAAAGTCCTGAAGGAATTGCTTCTATTTACTGCATAGTCTATACCTTACCATGTGTATTTAAAAAAACAAACACTACCTCTTTATAAATATTTGAACACCTTGTTTATCTAGTCTTCAATATGATTTTAGATGAATTATGACATTTATTTGCCCAAGTGATTCAAAGGACTCTTGGGTAAATAAATTATCATTTGAAACCAGTAATATAGTACTGTCTTCTTTAACAAGCAAAACTAAACATTTAAAATGGAAAATGGTTATGATAATATTTGTAATTCTAGAATATTGTTGGAGTGTATCAACATATGTGGATTGACATTGATTTGCCAAAAAATGTTATACATCAAGATGAAATCTTGTTCTTATACTGAATCATACTTACAGATTCTCTATGTCCATGTAATGTGTAATCAGACACATTTCAGAACTCTGATAATCAGATTCAGTATTACTAATTAAGACAGGTTGTCTGCTATAGAATTACTTCAAACTCAATAGTGAATTTTATGGAGGACATACATATTAAAAGACAATTCCTGGGTAATTTTTTTTAATTAAAGATTTTATTTATTTTGAGTTTTACAATTTTTCCCCTAATCTTACTTCCCTCCCCTCCCACCCCCCCCCCCCACAGAAGGCAATTTGCCAGTCCTTACATTGTTTCCATGGAATACATTGATCCAAATTGAATGTGATGAGAGAGTAATCATATCCTTAAAGGAAGAAATATAAAGTAAAAGAGATAGCAAGATCAGACAATAAGATATCAGTTTTTTTCTAAATTAAAGGTAATAGTCCTTGGTCTTTGTTCAAACTCCACAATTCTTTCTCTGGATACAGATGGTATTCTCCATTGCAGACAACCCCAAATTGTCCCTGATTGTTGCACTGATGGAATGAGCAAGTCCATCAAGTTTGATCATCTCCCCCATGTTGCTTTTAGTGTGTACAGTGTTTTTCTAGTTCTGCTCATCTCACTCAGCATCAGTTCATGCAAATCCCTCCATTCCTGGGTAATTGTATTAATTCCTTAAATGATTGTATTAATTCCTTAAATAATTGTATTAATTCCTTTGGGGCAGCAAAGAATTACCTTAGAGAATCATACAATAATTAGAAAGATTTTATTTGTTCCTTAATATTGGTAATCATCAACGGAGTGAGTTTATAACATAGTAACTTGCAAAATACTTGCAAATATCAAATTGCTTATTTAAAATATGTCTACAGGATACAGATAGCACACCAAGGAGGAAAAGGTATAGATCTATACCCCTAATCCCACTGGATGCGGCAATTACTGCTCTTTTACTCTTTAGCCCCAACATCCTTTATAACTTCATCAAGTCCTTTCTCTTTGGTTTATCCAGAAACATAAATGGGTTTTCAAATTTCTTTTTCCAGTTATTACGAGAAAGTAAATGTATTTTAATGTAATTTGGAAGTCTATATAATATACTGTTATAGAATCACTCAGTGCCTTAATTAAGGTAAACTATATAACAACTCTTTCACTTTCAGAGGCTAGTATAAAGCTTCTCAGATTTAATTACAATCTACTCTTACCTGATAAGATTATGGTTCTAGATGGCAAGGAAAATCTAAATTTCATTTTGTCTTGAGAATATATCAGAATTCATCTGTTTCATTTTTTTATGTGAGGTAGCTTAGTGGTGAAGTGGAAAGTTTAACCTGGAATCAAGAAGACTTGAGTTTAAATCTAGTCTCAGATACTCACCAGTTTTATGACCATGAGTAAGTCACAAAAATGTCTGTCTGCACAAGTTTCTTCATTTATAAAATGAGGGATATAATAGGGATATTGTGAAGATAGACTGAGAAAATGTTTGTAAACTGCTTTGAAAAACCTAAAGCACTATATAAAGATCATTTATTATAATTTATTCTATTAAACTCTGGGCTAGCTCCAAAAATCTTGTTTCAACAACATTACAAAGACTCTGTCCAGAACCGATATTCATTTATTTATTAAGATAGAAAAAAAATGGAAGGAAGGAAGGAAGGAAGGAAGGAAGGAAGGAAGGAAGGAAGGAAGGAAGGAAGGGTGGGAGGGAGGAAAGGGGAGAGAGAGAGAGAGAGAGAGAGAGAGAGAGAGAGAGAGAGAGAGAGAGAGAGAGAGAGAGAGAGAGAGAGAGAGAGAGAGAGAGAGAGAGAGGATGGAGTGAGGGAAGGAAGGAATGAAAGAAAAAGAAAGTGACAGAGAAAGGAAAGAAGGAAAAGAAAGGAAGAAGAAAAAAGAGAAAAAATAAGAGAGGAAGAAAGGAAAGAAGGGAGAGGAAAGAGGAAGGATAGAAGGAAGGAAGGAAAGAAAGAAAGGAATAATAGTACTTGTACCCTCCCTTCTCAAATACACTCAATACACACGCATAATATCTACCAACAATAAAAACTGATCTTTCTGCATCTTAGGAACAAAGCGTTGGGTGAACTGGTGTCCATTACTGTGGCATCAATATACTCAAATTTATTTTAGCATAATGATATTCTTTTTAAATTTCACTATTAACCAGTTACAGTGAAAGTAAAGATGTACCCCCAAAAATATTAGAAATAAACTAGGATTCAGAATTTGTAGAATTCTTGGAAGGAACTAGGTCTGGAAAGATTGAAACATTCAGAATATACATGGAAACTCACAAATTTCTTCAGTCATAATATTATCCTCTGTAATGTTCTTGTTACAGGCACCTCCAACAGCACTCTCATTGTTCAGGTTCAATGCTGAGAGAAAATGAAAAGTTCACAAATCAATCCTTAGTTATTACAGGAAGTTTACTTTGCCCTAAATAGTAAAAGTATACAATAAAAAAAATAGGAAAAGTGTGCAATAAAAAAAATAGTGGTACTTAATTCACTCTAGGGGGCCCTCCCACATCTCCATATGGAAAAATGGTTAGTCATCAGGGCACATATGATAAAAGACATGATGAATTTCATTGACTTAAAAAATCCACCAACCCTGAGAGAACTTAACTGAATGTGTGTTTGTGTGTATGTGTATGTGTGTGTGTGTGTGTGTGTGTGTGTGTGTGTGTGTTAAATTTGGGGAAAATTTTTTTCAGCATAAGGAGCAAGAGTGAAATTTTAATAGATTTTGTAGTGCTGTGTAGAATTTTAACACCTTATTAGTATTTATGAATAATTATTAGATTTTTAAAGATATTCATAAACCAACTATAATATCTTTTAAAAAAATCTATGAGCAGATGAAGTCTCTGAAGACTACAAAAGAAACCCTGAATTATTATTTTTTCTTGGAGATCTTAAAAATATTCTGAATACAGAATAATAAGCAGTATCTATCTGAAACCATCAACAAGTATCATGTGCAACAGGGATAGGTTAGAGACATTTCCAATAAGATCAGGAATGAAACAAAGATGCCCATTATCACCACTACTATTCAAAATATTCTATTAGAAATATTATCTTTAGCAATAAGAGAAGAAAAATAAATTGAAGGCATTAGAATTGGGAAGAAGGAGGCAAAACTCTCACTATTAGCAGATGACATGATGATATACCTAGAGAATCCCCCAAAAAAATCATCTAAAAAACTACTAGATATAATTAGCAACTTTAGCAAAGTAGCAGATATAAAATAAACTCTCATAAATCCTCAACATTTCTATATATGACTAGCAAGATACGGCAAAAAGAGCTAGAAAGAGAAATCCCATTCAAAGTAACCTCAGACAATATAAAATACCTGGCAAGGCATACTACTCACACAAATAAAATCAGATTTAAATAACTGGTGAAACAACAACTAACTGTTAAAGGATAGGTCAAGCTAATATAATAAAAATGACAATTTGACCAAAATCAACTACTAGTTTAATGCCCAACCAATCAAAATTCCAAAAACAATTACTTTAATGAGTTAGAAAAAGTTGTAAGTAAATTTATATATATATATATATATGTATGTATATATATATATATATTCAATGAAAAAAGTGCAAAAGAAGGTTGTTTAGCCTTATCAGATCTAAAATTATATTATAAAGCAACAGTCATCAAAACTATCTGGTGTTGACTAAGAAACAGAGTGGTGGATCAGTGGAATAGACTAGGTGCAATAGCAGGAAACAATTATAGTAATCTGCTGTTTGATAAACTCAAAGAGTCCAGGTATTGGGATAAAAACTCTCTTCAAAAAAACCTGTCGGGAAAATTGGAAATTAGTATGAAAGAAACTTAGATTAGACCAACACCTCATACTCTATATACCAAGATAAGATCCAAATGGATATAGAATTTAGATATAAAAACAATATTATAAGCAAACTAGAAGATCAACTAATGGTTTACCTGTCATATCTATGGAAAGGGAAGCAGTTTATGACCAAGGAAGAGATGGAGAACATCATTAAAAAACAATCTAGATAATTTTGACTACATTAAATTAAAAAGCCCTTTGCACAGACAAAACAACTGTAACCAGGATAAAAAGAAATGTAGTAAATTAGGAACCAATTTTTATATCTAGCACTTCTGACAATGGACTCATTTCTAAAATATGCAGAGAACTGAGTCAAATTTTCAAAAAAACAAACTATTCCTCAATTGACAAATGCTCAAAAGATATGCAGAGGCAATTTAGAGATGAGGAAATCAAAGTGATCCATAGTCATATGAAAAATTGCTCTAAATCATTACTTATTAGACAAATGCAAATTAAAACATCTCTGAGATATACCTCACACCTCTCAGACTGACCAATATGACCAGAAAGGAGAATGATCAATGTTGAAAGGGATGTGGTAAATCTGGGACACTAATACATTGTTGGTGGAGCTGTTGAAGTCATACAATTTTTCTGGAGAGCAATTTGTAATTATGTCCAAATGACAACAAAAATGTGCATACCCTGAAGGTATTATGAAAAAGGATAAAAGCATCACTTGTACAAAAATATTCATAGCAGCCCTATTTGTGGTGGCAAAGAATTGGAAATTAAGTGAATGTCCTTCAATTGAGGAATGGCTTAACAAACTGTGGTATATGTATGTGATGAACACTATTGTTCTATTAAAAACCAGGAAGGATGGGAATTCAGGGAAGCCTGGAAGAATTTCCATGAACTGTTGCTGAGCAAAATTAGCAGAACCAGAAATACATTGTACACCCTAATAGCCACATCGGGGTGATCAACCTTGATGTTCTTGCTCATTCCATCAGTGCAACAACCATGGGCAATTTTGGGCTATCTGCAATGGAGAATATCATCTGTATCCAGAGAAAGAATTGTGGAGTTCGAACAAAGACCAAAGACTATTACCTTCAACTTAGAAAAAAAAATGTTATTTATTACATAATTTTGCTATATCTTATACTTTATTTTTAGTCCTTAAGGATATGATTTCTCTCTTGTCATATTCAACTGAGATCAATTTATACCATGGAAACAATGTAAAGTCTAACAGAATGATTTATGGGGGAGGGAGAAAAGCAAGGATGGGGGAAAATTGTAAAAGTCGAAATAAATAAAATCTTCTTAAAAATATATGCTGAGTACAAATAAAACAATGCAAAAGTCTCTACATATATATATATATACATATATATATATATACATACACATATTTTTCCTCTTACTATATATGGAAGAACTATAGCACTGAAATCATCTTGTTCTATGTATAACATTCTGATACCAAGGAAAATGGATCCTAGACTGGGGCTGTTCTGGTGGCCATAAAATATCACAATAGGAAAAAATAAGAAAGAAATTCAAAAGAAAGAATTCTTCAAAGAGAAATCATAGAGCTGAATAAAATAAGCATATTCTCCTCAACCTCAACTTTATTTGCATTCCCAACACAGTCAGATTTGACTAAGGTAGTATCTAGATAACAAAGCTAAGATTTACTTGGACACAATTGATTTGGTATTTTGGGTTATCTTAATGACTGATTTGTATTGCTCCATAGTCGATTCAATTGACTGCCACATAATTGATAGTTAATGCAGCTGAAGATTCCAAATTGATCCTGTCACAGCCAATTTGGTGGTATGGTTTAATCAGGGTCTATGAGTATTGAAGAAAAGGGAAAAAGAACTAAAATGTAAATAAAAAAGATGAAAAAAATAGTGATCAAAATCTATGACATACCAGAACTATGAGTCTCACATACTTTACTGTTATTTCTCAATATGTTCTTCTCTGACAATTATTTTCTCTTAAAAAAATCTTACCTGCTAGATTCATTCCAGTGTCTTTTTGGCATTACTTCAGACTTCCAGTGCCAGACCATCATTCCTCTGACTACCATTAGACTGATTCTTCTCCTTGGGGAGCTTCTTTTTGATTTCTTTCCCAGTTTGATCATTCATGAAATTGCCAGAATTTTTCAGCTACATAGAACTTAGGTTTTTTAAAAATGATTTCTCCCAAGGTTTTTATTTCTAAGATTATCTATTTTCAAGCCCAGGAAAATACAGAACATAGATAATTCCCCTTGGCACCTAAACACAAGTCATATACTCTGGGATTTAAAATACACAAACTAAACACTATTTAGAATCCAAGAGAGTTGGTGCATACTTATCTCTGTTTATCTTAAACTTTTTTTTTACTCTACTGTCTCCCCTGCTTCCAACATACACAGAAACATATAGATATATTTCTTAACAGTATTCCTCCAAATATTTTATTAGATTAATTTTAGGATGTGGTCTCAAGTAGCAATGCCAAGCGAATTATAGTGCTTAGAGGAAAGTATCAGTTTGATCAATGACAAAAAAAATGTGAAATTTAGCATTGTAGAGATTGGTAAATTTTCATTTACTGAGCAAATTGTGTGCATCCCAGTTTCTTATATTGGAAGTCCTAATTAGCACTTCAGAGGAGCACTGGGAGATGTACAGGTTGGGCTTTAAAACAAATCCAACAAAACTTGACAGTGCATACTATTTGTAGAATTTCAAAAAAAAAGGAGTTTAAGGCTATGTAGTTTTAATAGTTGCTACCAGAGCTCATGTGAGTTTTCCCATAAGTATAAAGGAGGTATTTGCACATATTTCTATTCCTGTTGCTTTTCTCTGCACTTTTCCATTTTCTTCATTCTGACATCTTTTATAATTCCACTGAATTTATCAGTTTCACTGAATATCTCTCGAGGTTCTTGTATTGCAACATAGTGCCTGGTTACATGTTGTTGTGGGGGTTAGCTTTTATACAAAATCTGTGCTTCTCAGATCACATAAGATTCCATTCCCAGTAAAACAGTGAATGCCTTAAAGAAAACTTGGTTTGAGATTGTAGGGTTAAAAAAAAACAGAGTAAGCTAGATTTCAGTTTTCTCCCTTGCATACATAAAGATGCTACCTGATATTATCATTGACTACGGAGGTTATGGAAAATATAGACCTAATAGATTCTATCTAGTCTGTGAGTTTTTAGGTCAGAGGAAATATCTTTACTTCAAATAAGACATTATGTTTATTTGCCCCAAGCAACATCCACCTTAATACCACTATTCTGTTTACTGCCATGTTTTTTCTTAAAATATATTTTTAAAAAAGTTTCTACAATGTATTTTTCTCTCTCCATCCTTTATAATAAAAATAAGAGATTTTTTAAAAATGCAATTCAGAATAACTCATCAACAAAATTCCAGCAATTTAATCAATGTTCAACCACAGTATTTCTGTAAGGATGGAAAGGAAGCCTTATAACATTTCTTCAAATCAACTGAGTTATTGGGATTAATTCAGTTTCAATTTCAATATAATTGGTATGTCTTCCCAATTATAATCATATTACCTTTCTATATACCATTTTTCTGTTTCTGCTTAACTTCCCTTTTAGCAGTTCATCTATTATTCATATTTCTATTTGGTATTTGGATTTGAGTGAGGGGTGCTGTGCTAAGTAACCAGTCACACTTTCTTCTCTAGAGTCATTTGGGTCAGTGACCAGATATTGATTAGGATGACTGGAAATGACCCTGGATTTGGGGCAATCAGTATTAAGTGACTTGCTTAAGGTCACACAACTAGTAAGTGTCAAGTGACTGAGAATGTATTTGAGCTCAGCTCCTCCTGATTTCAGGGTCAGTGCTCTATACACCATACCACCTAGCTGCTCATAATTCTACTTGCAATTTCTTGTATTTTTTCTTTATGTCTTCATTTCTATTTGTGAGAATTTGTACTTACCTCCTTAGGCTATGAGCATAACAGTGGAATCTTTGAGTTAAAATGGTAAGGAAATTTTAGTCATTTCATTTGCAGAATTACAAATTATATTTCAAAGCAAATGTACCAATTAACAGCTCCAACAACATTTCATTACTGTGACTATTTTTCCATAAGCCTTTCAACACTATTTCTATCAGTTGTCATCTTTGCAAATTACTGATGCTTTTTCAAGTTATATAGGACAGTTCCACTTTACATAAAACCCAGCCGCATATTTGCTATATGTACTATAGATGGAGAAAGAATACTCTCAGATCTTCCCTTTCAATGTTGTGTAAATGCATTCTTTTCCAGAATCTGCTTTCATTCCTCTATAAGCATTTTTATGCAAGCTTAAATCATTTTTGAACAATAAATCTTGAGATTAACTTGAATTATCTATTCTACCACTAGAAACTATCCCAACTCAATGGATGATTATCCATGATAGCCATCATTCTCAATCCATGTTGATAGAACACCAGTGTAGTTGGCATTAAATATTTCATTAAATGTTTTAAATTCTTTACATTTTACAATTCTGTTCTGTTTCCCTGTTGCTAAATTTTCAATTAAATCTTTGGATCACTATATATTAACATATATATATATATATATATATATATATATATATATATATATATATCTCACTATATATTAACATTCTGCAGTAACTATCCTGTAAAGAATATTGTCAGAGCACATACCAAATGAAAGAATAAAAAAAGTATTAAATAAAGTTAAGTTCTTTGTTTCAAAAGGATTTTATGAAAATATGACAAGCAAAAACAAAGGTTTTTTAAATTATAAAAATCTGATAAAGACCCTTAAAAGCTCAGGTAGGGGTGGCTAGGTGGCACAGTGGATAGAGCACAGGCCCTGGAGTCAGGAGTACCTGAGTTCAAATTGGACCTCAGACAGTTAATAATTACCTAGCTATGTGGCCTTGGGAAAGCCACTTAACCCTATTTGCCTTGCAAAAAACCTTAAAAAAAAAGGGTCAGGTAATTAAAAGAAAGAAACATTAATATTCTGACTTTGTTCTTAAGTTAAAGAAGGCCTGCTAGGCCATTCGATACAAAGTTCACCTATCAAGTCTGCAGGAAGTTGGCTAATGTATCTTACTTTCCAAATAAAATTTGATTTTTGTACCCAGTCATTTCATGTTACCATTCGTGGTTTTCTTTTCAAGGATCCTGGAATGTTTTGCAATTTCCTTCTCTAGCTCATTTTTAGATGAAACAGGATAAAGTGACTTGAGCAGGGTCACACAACTAGGAAGTATGTGAATCCAGTTAGAACTTGGATTTTCCTGACTCCAGTACACTTTGATTTTTACCCTCTAATGAAAAAGGGGTTAGTTGTTTGAATTTACTCTAACAGATTATCAAAATCCCCTAGTTTATAGTTCATTAAAATAATCATTGAAGTCAATTCCTCCCTTTAGAGTTAAAGAATGGGGCAGAGTGGGAGCCAAGCCCGGAATCAGGAAGAACTTAATTTAAATCCAGACCAGGAGTTGGGTAAGCCTGGACATGTCACTTAACACTGATTGCTTCAGGTTCCTCATATATAAAATGAACTAGAGGAAGAAATGGCAAACCAATCCAGTATCCCTGCCAAAAAAAAAAAAAATCCACATGGGGACATGAAGAGTCAGACATAACTGAAAATAACTGAACAAAAAGATTTAAAGAGAAAGCGGAAACACCTAGTAAAACACACTTATACCCATTCACACACACACACACACACACACACACACACACACACACACACACCACACACACACAAACACACACAGAGACACCCCCTGAACATACATTCACATTTCCTTGCTATTGAACTTTCTAGTTAGTGTGGAGACTATCTTTAGTTAGTTTTCTAGATATTAGTCTTTCAGAACTACTGAACAGGAGCAAGCCACTAGTGTCAGCCTGCTCAACAATAAGTACTACAAGTGTTTGCCAAAATGTATTTCACTTCTGTCAATTTTTTTAAATTGCTTTTTTCTGAAAATGAGTTGACTTTAATTAGATTATCAAAGGAGATTTGAAGCTATGAAGTTTGGGCTATGCACAAGTAAAACGGTTCATTATAATAAAGTGATTATTCTGTATAAAACACATTGTATAAAATTGAATTAGCCAATTAGGATGAGGTTGCATCATTCAGTTGCAAATTTTCACATAAAAGGACATATTTGATAATGCTATTTCCCATTTTCAATAATCCTTTTATAAGACACACCTACAAAAAATCCTCATATTGAAGTAAGCTATCGGGCTGGTATTTGGATGGAGATGGAAATAAAAAACATGGGACATTAATTTAAGGGATTCATGGTGTTATACCTTCACAACTGTGATTGAATAAATATATGAATTTGAATAAAAAGAGAAAGAAAACATCAGTTATTGTGCGCTGCTTATGATTTTGATTAATCATAATCCTAGGTAGTTTTAGATTTGAGAATCTAGATAGCAATCCCAGATTAATCTCAGACAAGAATCATCACAACCTAACTGTAATTAAAAGAATAATCTGTTTTCTAACTCTGAAATGATAAAATAATAAATAAAATAATAATGATAAATAAAATAAAAATGATGAAAAGATAATCAAAGATTTTGCAGATCACTTCAGGAACATAGATTTCAAAGCCATCTCTGACTATACTTCCCAGACTCAAAAACAAGAGTTAAATAAATCAATATGTCCTAAACAAATTCTATGTGCTAGTCACTGTGCTAGATATTGGATATATATATATATATATATATATATATATATATATATATATATAATAATCCCTACTCCTGAAATACTTATCTTCTTTTATTTGAAAATAAAACAAAAATTTATTAAAAGAAGTTATAACACATAGGAGGAATGATTAGCTGGCACATCTGGTTGGCATCCTGCAGAGGCTGCTCTTGGAGCTATACAGCTAAGAGAGAAAAAACTCAAGGGAAAAAAATGAGTAAGCAAAAACCAGAAATATTGTAACAGAGAAGGCTATTTAACAGAGGTCCAATAAATAGTAAAAAACTAGCAGGTCTATAAGGGGTTAAGAATTATAAGCCAGTATCAAAAATAAGAAAATAGGTTCCAATATAACACAGATTTATTGTTGGATGCCACATAAATTGTAAACAAAAACTCAAAATAGTATAAATAAATGTGCTGAAAAAGCATTTTAAAATTGCACATGTCCAAAAGCAGTATGAAACAAAATTTTCTACTTTGCTTTAGCCATGTTTAGAATGAACAAAAATTCCAGTTGAAGAATAGATCTCTCTTTAAAGCAATTAAAAGGCAATAGGCATTATTCTGATCTTCTGGCTCACTCTCATTAATTATGATGCACCTAGAATGATCATGGCAATTTGCTATTACAGAGGAGAGAGGGAGAGGGAGAGAGAGAGAGAGAGAGAGAGAGAGAGAGAGAGAGAGAGAGAGAGAGAGAGAGAGAGACGAGGAAATGTTCCCTTACAAAGTCATACAGACAAGCCTTTCCAATGAGGCAGGTGAGGGATCCTAACCCAATTGAGGCTAGAGTCATTCTTTCAAAGGTCACTTATCCCATCTGCAGCATATTACATCAAACACTATAGTGCTAAATGGCTTCATTAGCATATTGTCTTTCTATTTTAACATATCTGATGTCAGGAAGATAAATTATCAATACATTGTCATATAGCAATTTTACTTACAAACAGAGCTTCAGATGGCTTGAGCACTAAGGACAACGAAGAGTGTGCCAGGATGTAATGTGTTATAAGAGATCCAGGGTAAAAAAAAAATCCTAATTCAATCATTGCTCATGTACCTAAGGATAGTGTTGTAAATGAAATGCAATAAACAGATTTTGAAATGTAAAAACAACAATAATCCTAATTCATATTTTTTAATAAAATCAATTTTTTTTCAATGAACCCATTTAGTTATTAACTATGTTTAAAGTAACTAAACATCTCCTTCTGTCTAGGACGTTGCCCATCATCACCATAATTCTCACATAACAATTGGTTGGAGATTGCTAGACAGAAATCTCAAATCATCATCATTATTTTTTCTTCTTCATGTTACATAGATGCTTTTTTCTCAAAGCAAATAACCACAATTTAATCCCAGTACACATATAGCTAGAAATTTCTATACATAAATTTTTAACTACTTGCTATCTTCAAAAGACAAATTGCTAGTTTCAGAATTTCTAAAAAAAATTAAAATATTTTAGGTAACCTTAAATTTCTAACATGTGTTATTGATTCTAATACAATTAAACAATAGCAAAAACAACCAGGCATTCAACTCAATTAACAATATGAGTTATTATGCATGAATCCCACAGATTTATTCCAGAAGGGGGTCATAATTAGTGATATTTCCCTTACCACCTCTTCAAAGCAATCACATCTTAATTCCAGGCTTTAACATTACAGTATTCAAATAGTTTACATGTTCCCAAGAGAACCAAACATGGTTAATATAATTTCTTTGAAGATACATAATATCACATAACTGATAAATATATATAAAATATATTCACTTTCATAAAAATGTGATGATAGACAATGAGACAAAGATTACGAACTTTCTTCCTTTACCAACAAGATTTTGTTAGATTGTTGACAATTATCAATATTGATTTAACATTAAAAACAAATCAGATTACAAAATTTAGTGCAATATTTCCCTTTCCCAAAAGAAATCACTAATTCTGTTTCAATATTCCCAAACTCCTTGACATAAAATTTATCCCAATCATATTTTCTTTCTTAAAAACACATATAAATTCTCAAGACTACTACAAAACTTTCAAAGGTTACTAAATTACTCTCATTTAAATCTCATTTTTTTTTTGAAACACAAGGTGGTAACCTTTTCCTATCAAAGGCCTTCCCACCCTCTTTTCAAAGCCTTTTGAGGGCAGGGAAGTCTATATTTACTAAAGTTTAAAGTCTCAATTTAACCTAAGTTGAATACAGTCTTCAATCAACATTAGGTTAACAAAAACTTAGCTTACAGCTGAAATCATTTCACAAATATTGCCACTTACAAACTTTCAAATGGGACGGGCTCAGATCCCACCTTCATTAATTACTTAAAATTATACCCTTTCAAGTAATTTAATATCAAAACCTAAACTAAAAGGAGTAACATTTAAACTCAGGTAACTGTAACTATTTCAGATTTGAATTACACACACATATACAGACACAGGCACAAACACACAGAAAAACCAA